>NC_133337.1:30033560-30171060 GCF_030506205.2 Paramisgurnus dabryanus | reverse complement strand
AAACAGGGGCATGCAGGAAACGGAGTGAGTTTGATTAGAAGTGAAGGTGTAAAATTTGAAGAATTGTTATATTGTGTTAAGTGTTTCCCATATGCTTGCTATGGTTCAAGTAGAGCCAGCGTCATGCCCGTCAAACAAAGCACCACAGATTCATAATGTTTACATTCAGAAATGAATGTAATGAACTATAAGAAATAAAGATGACACAGTTAATACTTCAACTGATTTCAAATTTTCCTTAGCATAAACAATTAAAGTTGTAATATAGTTGTAATTATAATAAACAAGACACTTCCATTACTGCAGTTATTCAGAACCTTTGTTTAATATCAGGTGAACCATGCACTGCGAAAGCGAGCAGGACTGAAATCAGGGCGACAGAAAAATGGTCGCTTGAACTCTGAATATCAGAGACAGTTCATGTGGAAAACACCCGTGGCCGCTTCACCCCTGCTGGCTGCACAAGAGGTACCACCGTGCATTTTTACCTACACTACAATTTAGTTTTGCACAAACTTGTAGAGTGCATGCCGGACAAATCTTTTGTCAAGAAAAGTTTTTTGGAAATAACAAAGGAATTTAAACGGAAGCATTTTCACGGGCCTCTGACTCCCTGTACATTCACTACATACATTTACACCAGTTAAACCTGTTTGTTTTTTCCATATGCCGTTCTGTCTACATTGGGGAAGTATTGCAAAAAACACTTGCATATTTAAAGTGGTGTTTTCCATAGTGTATTATTCAAAATAACTTTTAACATCATTCATGAGATGTGCCTAGTCCTTTTGTATTATTTGGATAGATGTTCAGAAACAGCATATGTAATAATCTAAATATCTGATGCCTTAAAGGTATAGTTCACCCAAAAAGAACATTTCTTTCATCATTTTCTCATCCTCACGATGTTGTAAACCTGTATGAATACATTTTTTCTAATGAACACAATTATTATCTTTTTGACTTCCCACTGACTTCCATAGTAGGAAAAACAAATATGATGGAATTCAATGGGTACCGTTAATTATATTTATATAATTATATAATTTTATTAAATTATCTTCTTTATTGTTTATCACAATACTTCCATAATATTTGTTTTCCTACTATGGAAGTCAATGGATACGGCAGCTGTGTGCTTACCATCATTTATCAAAATATCTCCTTTTGTGTTCATCAGAAAAAAATAATTCATACAGATTTAGAACAACATGAGATGAAATTTTTTTTGGGTGAACTATCCCTTTAACATTTTTGGGGATGCCTTTAGATGGCAGTAGAGAGTTATGCACGTAACTAGATGGTGTATTATTTCAGAACCTTAATATTGATAAAGTTGTACTTAATTGATAATGATTCTGAATAGAAACAGAAAACTAACTTGTTTTAGTAGTAATAACCATTAAGTTTGTTCATTTTTTACAGCATTACAGCATCCACTATCACTTTAAGTGTGTCACGATCACTGGACTTATTTTGATTTTGTTGTGTTATTTCATGTATTTTAGATGTTTTATAAGGACAATAAAATCATCCCACCCTTTAAGTCCAACCCAGTCATTATGGAAAGTGAGTACAGGAGAAGTTTTAAAGGATCACCTCCGCCCAGACCTCCTCGCTTGAGACGAGATGTTGAGCAATGTGAGATCCCACAGCTCCTCATGGAGAACATAACCTCAGATAAGGTACATATGAATGCAAAGTACAAAAATGTGACTTAAATTTGTTATTAAGAGAAATAGGAAGTATTTAAAATATTTTATTGTTTACATCGAAACATACCATGTCAAACAGTCAAGAAAAGTTTTTTGGAAATAACAACGGAAGCATTTACACGGGCGTCGGATTTACTGTACATTCACTAAATACGTTTACACCAGATAAACCTGTTTGATTAACGTGTATGTTTTTTCCATATGCCGTTATGAGGAAGTATACATTTACAAATACACTTGCACACCTAAAGTGGTGTTTCCTATATCTAACTGTACTTTTTGCCAAAATGTCCACCATACCAGAATATGAGAAGGAAGAAGAAAAAGGAGAGGCAGAAACTCGGCAAAAAGTCAAGTACCGAAGAGGAAGTGAGACATCCACAGCAAGGGTATCAGAAACAGGAAGAGAGTTCACCCTGTGCCCCGAGAGACCCTTCACACAAAATTATAAGGTGACTGTTGTCTCCTGATACAGGAATAAAAGAAAGTGTCGCTTGTGTTTATCCACATCGCCACAAAGTGAAAGCATGCATCCCACCCTAAGATTATTTATCTTTTTGTCACACAGGAAGGCGAAAACCGAATACAGGTCCAACTTTCGTTCTCCATTGCAGTATTCATACAGAGATGGAGCTTGGGTGAAGAACAAAACTGCACAGTTGGAGGTTAGCAGGAAGTAAAAAGCAGGAAAATAATAGAAAGAGTCTATGAGAGGAAACATGTCAATAAAAATGTACATTAATGTATTTAAGAGTTAATAATAAGCATAAAGAACTATTTACCCCACTATAAGCCTACAAAATAGACAGAATTTAATATTTACTAACAAATTTTAAAGGTGAGGTGTGAAATTTTATCAATGTTTCAATACTTCTCTTATTCCTACTTAAAGCGACACCATGTAATTTTTCAGCCTTCATAATAAATTTTCAAGACCCTTGTGATAGTACATTAACTTTAAATAGGTTGAATGACATGTCTACCATAGCCTGACAGGGTCTGTATCGCTTTTACTCGTACTTTAAAACTTAGGGTTTCGGGTAGTAACCAGAGCACAAAAAAAACTACAAAATTCGATTTGCTTTACGGCATACGTCACTTCCTCCACACTATTTTTTTTACGTGAATTTTGCTGGAGGCTACTTCAGGAGTGTAGAGAGCAACTTCTATTGTGTGACTCTGTGGCACCGTGTTAGTGTTACAGACCTATGACACGGGTGACCTGGGTTCAATTCCCCTTTAAGGCAATATTTTATATAAACTCACGATCTTGATTTATACATAAATGCGATCTTCTTTATAAATGACGGCGATTATCTTGCATATAGTTCCTTGTATTCAGATGCTGCATTCACGTGTTCACGTATTTACCTTTCTTTTACTGTCTATGGACTTTACATTACAATCCAGGATGCTATAGCAGTCAAACTTGCTCAAACTCACACAGTGTAAAACCAAACCATATTCATTCACCAATCAGATCCGAGCTTTCTCTCTTCTCTCTTCCTCATTTGCTGCGTTCCGCTGTCACTCGCGTGACGTATTACAAAGCAGCAGACCTAAACACATCGGTTTAATTGGATTTGGAGCGACAATTTTCACACAAAAATCCTGGTGGCGAGGGAGAGAGGGACGATGCAACAATATTTGTTTCGAAAAAGGCAAGGAAATACTTCTGGTCGTTTCTCAATTGGAAGGCTGCAGCCTCCGGAGGTCAAATATGCAGGCTGCATACGTCATCAAGCCTGGTTTATTAAAGTAAACTGAGCTTTACATTCGCAAGTCATAAGCATACTGCAACAATTTATGATTAACTAAGTATAATAGTCAACTTTATAATTGTTAATATTCTGAAATAAGACAGTCTTGATGACGTATGCAGCTTAGAAATACGACATCCGGAGGCTGCAACCTTCAGATTGAGAAATGGCTTCTGCCACGACGAGTTCCTCATCAGAAAGTTGTAACATGACTGCGTTTCTCCCTGATGCCTCAAAATGTTGATCGTTTAGCGTTTAGTTTTAAGGTTGGCCAGTTCTTTTCCTTTGCGACAGTGCTGCGGCGCGTGCGGCCTCTAGGGGCGCTAGGCGTGAAAAATACATGTCTAGCGCTCCCTAGTGGCCAAAAAGTTCTGCGGTGTGCCTTTAACTCATTCCCTGCCAGACATTTTTTTTTAAAAGTTGCCCGCCAGCATTTTTTTTTTTTTGATTTTCACAAAAGTTTAGCAAAATGTCTTCCAGGAAAATTTTCTTCTAAAAAAATATAAACATACAAATATATCAAATGAAAGAACAGACCCTCTGATTTCAAACAAACTATAAACAAACAAAAAACAAACAAAACAGGAAAAAAACATTTCTTCCTATCTATATTTTTTTCTCGGTTTATAAACACTTAAATATGGGTATTTTGCTTCAAAAATACAATATTTTTAGCAAAAGGCTGAAATAATTGCATTTTTGTGAAGGAATTTAGTTAGAGATCAGATTCAAAATGATTATCAAAACATACACAGAGTTTAAAATTAGTAAATAATTTTTGCTTCATTTTTTAAAATAAATTGGGTAAATTAAATCTTGTGGATAATCGATGTATTACAGATTACCATAAAAACTATTTTTCATGCAAATGTTTTCTTTCATTTGACGAAATAACTCGTCAATGGCAGGGAATGAGTTAAAGGTAACATTGACAGAAATGCAATAAAATATACATAACTATATTATCAGTGGTGTATAAAGACCTTACAAAATGACCCATTATGTTTTCATTACCACCAGCCACGTTGGAGGCGTCAAATTCGCGTCTACCGTGTCTAGTATGCCACTTGAACATTTTGAGTTTACTCGCTTCATTCTCGATGACTAGAATTTCACGAGCAGCTTTCACGCGTGAATGAAGTGAGTGGCATACTAGACACGGTAGACGCGAATTTGACGCCTCCAACATGGCTGGTGATTCACGTCATGGGAGGGGCTTCTGCGACTCCGCTCGCTTCCTGTAATCACGTCACTACTAGAGCAAGCTCCTGATTGGTTAACACGGCACGTTTTTCCGCCAAAGTAAACATTTTTCAACTTGCGCGTTTTCGGCGGCAATGCTCAATTTGCGCCATTCACATGAACTAGACACACAAATGAGGCTGAATCACGTCAATCGAGCCGCACTAAACGGCTCATTCGCGCCCCGAGACCTCCTTCACATTGACTTAACATTGAAACCACTCGCGTTTGACGCCTCTACCGCGGCTGGTGTGAACGCAGCATTAGAATGAGACGATTTTATCTACATACACCGCGGGTCCCCTTATATAGAAGTCGGCATTTTGTGCCGCCATGTTTCATACAGTAACCCTAAAAATACAAACTGCTCCATAGAGCGTGTTTCATCACTACGCTGTCTGAAACGACGACAACATGCGTTTTAAAAGCGAGGGATGAGCTGTGGACTACAGGTCTTCTCGGGTCCAAAGAAATGTACCCAACCGAAATGACCTGAATTACTTTTTACCCAAACCTGATGTGCATAAAAAGTTTTTTTTAACTCTTTCACCGCCAGCGTTTTTTTAAAAAGTTGCCAGCCAGCGCCAGCGTTTTTCATGATTTTCACCAAAGTTTAATGCCTTCCAGAAAATTTTCTTCTTTAAATATATAAACATACAATATACCAAATGAAAGAACAGACCCTCTGCTTTCAAAAAAAAACAAAAACGTTTCATCCTACCTTCACTGGTTCTTTTGTAATCAGCTTTTGAATATGGGAACAAAAACACCACATTTTGAGCAAAAAGCAGAGATAATTCCATTTTTGTGACGGACTTTTCATAGAGATCCCATTCAGAGCGATCTTTAAAACAGACACGGACATGCAGCCGCTTGCCATAGGGCAATACTTCGGGTTTAAAAAGTTGCGGAAGGGTGGATAATAGCGGTATTGCGGAAAGACGGAAAATCTCGTCATTGGCGGGGAAGCGTTTTCTCTTAATTGACGAGATATCTTGTCAATGGCGGTGAAAGAGTTAAAGAAAGACCAAAACCGAGAAAATTAGATCCGAGTTCGACCCAGTGTCAGTTTTTTTACCCGATTAGACCAAGGTAGCCGCTAAAATGTGCATTCAAAATTGATTGACAGATCTGGCTCAATGAAAATGTATCTACTGCCAGCCACATAATGTCGCAAGCACTCTTGGCAAACAGAGGGGGTGTTGGAAAATGACTCGATGCACACATGCATGATAGTTTGGGTCGTCTCAGGTCTGTTCGACAAAAACACATTCATTTTAAATTACCAGAGGCCGCTTATATTATACCCGACCTGTGTCAGAGGCACACGGGAAGTTTTTTAGCCCCGAACCCGCTCGGGTTTGGACCTCGGATATTTATCTAAGTGGAGCCGTGAAGACCTCTACTGTGGGCCTGAGCCGTTGGTTACAGTTCACAATCTCACCTCTAGATGCCGCTAAAATCTACACACAGCACCTTTAATGTGCAGGAACAACTACAGAACCGGTCAGGTCAACTTGTTTAGTTTTGCAGTATGATTGGTGACTTCGGTGGTGAAAAAGTAACAGACACACTTCAACTTTAAGAAGACATGGCGGGGTAATCATCCAGTTATATAATAAAACTGGGGTGACGCATGCAGCACATCATTATACACCAAATTTGTTTGACACCACTTCTTATAAACAATTTTGATTGGGTTCACTACATCACATCATAGCCTAACATGTAAACATGTTAGGAAACCTGATCTGTCTAATAACTGGTCTCTATGATTAATCTTGCAGGAGTGTGAACACTGGTGGTATAATGAGGTAACTGTCCTGTCTGCTCTGCATCCTCTCAATGAAAGAGACCTCCACATGCTTCTGTGTACAGTATTGTATGTGCTTTGTGTGTCGCCTCTGCAAAAGTATGACATCACTCAAAATCAGTCTTTAGTGGACCTAAACGAGTGTGTGTGCGTGTGCATGTGGTACAGTATGTCAGGCATCGATATGTTGTCTGTCAGCATTCTTTAGATGGAACTTACAAGGTGTCTGTGGTTTTGTTGGTTCTTTTGTTGCTTTCAGTTGTCTGGTAAGCCTGTAGTGACTTGTGGCTCACTTACTCATAACATACAAGCATAGACTAAAGTAAAGCTTTGAAGTGAAATAGTAAAAACACCTGATTGCCACGCATTCATTTAGCGAACTCTTTTATCTAAAACAGCTTGATGTTTCAGTTACGACAACAATTTGTTCCTATAGCTCAGTAAGCAGCAGGAAGGTTGTAGGTTTAAATCGCAGGAACACACACATAATTATAAACTGTATGCATGGTAAGTCACATTGGATGCATGAATGCAAATATTAGTGGTGTCATAATAATACATTTTAAACCTAATCTGAAAAAAAAATGCACATCTAGAGCAAAAGTTAAATGCGTTGGGAGGGATGAGCTGTGGATTAAAGCCCAATTTGTAGTCGTGCGTAAGCTCTACGCCGTAGGTTATCCGTAGCCTCTGTGTAGCTCTGCGTAGCCTGACGTGCACCTTGCAAAATTTTTAACAACGCATCAGTTCTACGCGGACTGCAAGCGCTGTGATTGGTCCACCAGAACCCCTCCTGTCAGGTAAAAAAACTGCGTCATAGGTATTTCCGTTTGCGATGGTGAAAACAAAGATGGGCCAAGTTGAGTTATTTAACGATAAATAAAAATGTATAAATGAAAACCGACATGTAACTTACCTCGTTGCGATTACGCCGTAGGACATACGCACAATTATAACGAGCCCTTAAAGTTCAAATTATGGTAATTTTTTTATGCGTACGTGAGTGTCCGCATACAGTGCGCATGACGCAATTTACGTCATCAGAAGAATGCGCGTGTACTGTACATGCATCACCGGATTTTGAAAAGTACTGCAAATTGTTGCAATGCGCATGTATCAAATGCCAGTGCACATGTTTGAGTCAAATAAACTATGCTCCGCAAGGGACGTGGGTTCGACTGTGTGTGTACGGTACGCTCGCGTATACTTAAAAAACAGACTATATCCAAAGCTTAAACCGTTGGTTGCAATTCACGATCTCATGGCTAAATACGCTAAAAATCTTCACAGTGGACCTTTAGGCAAATATGTGCAGGTACATGACCCTGATTTCACAATGCATGTAAACAGGATTTAGCTTCGTGTCATGCGAATTTTTCGCTCAAGGTGAATATTTTCAACGTGGGCGAAGACGCAATCGAGGCGAATAGCACGTGTTTTCGTGGCAAACACGCCGTCCATATCGCATCATTCGCATCGCCCCACACGTGGACGTCTGATTGCGTCTTTGCATTGACTTTGTATGTTATCTACTCGCACAAATCGTTAAACTCGTGTTTGGTGTAAACCCAAAGTAAAAATCTGTTATTGAATTATACACTTAATATAGAAACTGCGAAAGTAAAAACTTGTGTTACATTTATAGTTTCTGCGGACATGAAAAGAGAGACAACAAGTTACCTTTAGACAGATTTCCTGCATGTTTTTGGCAGTCTGGGTGATGATGTCATTGCCTGCGAGTAACCTGACAAATCTCAAATTTCCATGTAAACACAGTTTTATTGGGTCTCATTCACTAAGCATGCGTACGCACAAATTTGTTCGTAAAATGTGCGTACAGATATTTAACTAACAAATCATGATTCAACAAAAACGTTCACACTAAAATTTATTTTAAATGTATGCAAAAACGTAAGAACAACTTAGACCACATGTACGCAATAATCATGAACAAGGAAAAAATATATAAAATATATAACACAGATATATATTATAGGGCTCTTGTTCCTTGTTCATGATTATTGTGTACGTGTGGTCTAAGTTGTTCTTACGTTATTGCAAACATTTAGAAGAAATTTTAGTATAAAAGTTTTTGTTGATTCATAATTTGTTAGTTAAAACGTCCGAATGCATATTTCACGAACAAATACGTGTGTACGCATGCTTAGTGAATGAGACCCATTGTGTTTGTCATGTTGTTTTGCATGTGATTTTTATAATTATCAGTTTTTTATAGGTATACACATATTTTGTGCATGTAAATGCACTCACTGGAGTTTCAATCCAAATGTGAAGCGAATCTCTTCAAAATTCGCAAAAAAAGAAAAGCAAACAAATTAGGGATGCACCGATACCGATACTTGTATTGGCCTCGATACCACATTTTCTAAAGTACTCGTACTCGTTAAAAGTCCCCCGATACCTGGAATCGATACCACGGTCTGAGAAATGTCTATGTTTGAGCAGCGTGTAAGGGGTAAATGCCTCTTGTGTTGTCCAAAGAGGCAGAGTTTACAACAAACTGGAAAACTAGTCCTTGTTTTTTTTGTTAAATTATATGATTTAAATGATTATATTTAAATCATGTTTTTTTATTGAGTACTCGGTATCGGTATCGGCAAGTACTGAAATGCAAGTACTCGTACTCGTATTCCAAAAAAGTGGCATCGATAAATGAATGTATTTCATAAAATGTCATAAAACTGGGGCCCCCCTGGCACCATCTCGCGGCCCCCAGTTTGAAAACCACTGAGCTAGACGATTAGTCACGTCACGTGGGTTTAATGTTCGCTAAGTCCGAATTTATTTGGCAAATGTGCCTCCATCTCCCATTATTCGCATTTACTCAAAAGTCAAAAACCACCTCAAGTGAGTGACTTTTCCCAAATAAAGGGTTTCCAAAATGCACATAAAATCGTGTGAGGAAACCCAGCTATTGTGGCAGTGTGATACAAAACGGTAATGTGCTGTAAAACACTTTTGCAGTGCCTCTCATCCAGTCATCCTTGTGAAAAATAACTTGGTTTTACTGAAGTTTAAAGAAACAAATAAAAATGGTTATAACAAAATAACCATGATTTTACTACAAGAACAATGGATATACCATGATTACTGTATTAATTTATTTTCAGAATGGCAGATTTAAGGAATTTAACTTAACTGTTGTATAAAGTATAATAATTACTTGAACTGAATACTAGTTAGCAGGTTATTTTTTCCCAGTTTGAATCTTTATTACCATAACTTTTCTATATCTTTAGTCTTTATACAATGTCATTAATAATCTTTAATAGGTAGATTCATTGCAAATTATAAAAAAATGCTGACAGAATAACTTTGTAAAACAGACATGCTTGATTTGAGGTTATTGTGTCAAATATGCTTTGATGCATCTCCAGTAAAACCTCAGTAGAACCAAAAAATGTAAAAATGTTTTCTGAATCAGCGCTTTAGGAGAATTGCATGACTGCCTCCTCACACGCTTGTCTTCCATGGCTTTTGTGGTAAACGCCATTGCACGTGAAATGATATTGAACAAATACTTCATTTATATAAAGTTATATATGAAGTAAGGATACTTAACCCTTTCCAATTGTGATCATGTCTGTGAAATCCAGACTAAAGTCTCATAATGGAATATTGAGATAAGGAGCATCAAAGTTTGATTTCACTGAATGATTTCAATCTTTGACATGATCTTACTCTGTAGATATTAAAGATATCAAAGTTATAGTTTTACTAGGGCTGTCAAAAGATTAATCGTGATTAATCGCATACAAAAGAGAGAATGTGTGAGCATAATATATTTGTGTGTGTATTGTTTGTAATTATTATGTATATATAAATACACACATGCGTGTATAAATTTAAGTTGAATTTAAGTTTAAAAATGTTAATATTATATATGCATATCTATCTATCTATCTATCTGGGTGTGTAAATATTCTTAAATATGTAAATTTATATATATATATATATATATATATATATATATATATATATATATATATATATATATATATATATATATATATATATATATATATATTTATATATTTTATTAATGCATCGGGATGCACCGATACCACTTTTTTGGAATACGAGTACGAGTACTTGCATTTCAGTACTTGCCGATACCGATACAGAGTACTTAATAAAAAACATGATTTAAATTTACAGGTAACAGCTTTAGTCATATAATTTAACAAAAAAACAAGGGACTAGTTTTCCAGTTTGTTGTAAACTCTGCCTCTTTGGACAACACAAGTGCATTAACCCCTTACACGCCGCTCAAACACAGACATTTCTCAGACCGTGGTATCGATCCCTGGTATCGGGGGACTTTTAACGAGTATGAGTACTTTAGAAAATGTGGTATCGAGGCCGATACCCGATACCAGTATCGGTATCGGTGCATCCCTAATATATATATATACACACAAAATAATTACACACATATATTATGCAAAAACAAAATTTTATTTTGTATGCGATTAATCGCGATTAATCTTGTGACAGCCCTAATTTTTACAGAATGTTCTTAGCATCAAGTAGGATGATTTTATGTAGTGGTAAAAGCTGGGTTTTAACAGACATGGTCACATATAAAAAATTTTACCCAGCTCTAATATGAACAAAATATGAAGGGTTCAGATTTAAACACCACCCCCGTCAAAAATAAGATAATGATATTAACCAAATGCTCTCGGCATGTAACATACGTTCATTAAATACTTTCGCTTCAAATCTACTTAATCCCGGTCCTTCAGAAATACAAAAAAAAAAACATGTCAGACGCACTTAGAGGGTTTTGCATCTGAGCTCTTCATATAGAACACTGCAGAAATAAGCCCTTTGTTTTGTTCATGCTTAGTACAAATTATAACAATTTTACTCCTTTCTAACATCACCGAACCATAAGCACAATTCTTTTAGTGTAGGCAGCTAAAATCTGCTGTTCCTCCTCAGGTGCAGGAACTACGCGAGAGGGCTGAGGCCTATAGGAAAAGGGCCCGGGGGACTCATTTTTCCCGTCAACACTTTAACCAAATCATGTCGGAGAACAACTGGATGTGGGAGCCTTCCAGCGGCACCACGTCCACATCTTCTGTCCTATCTGAGTGCTGCAGCAGTCCTATCATAGAGGCACTGGACTTGGCCAGGTTGGAGCGAGTCGGTTTCATGTTTTCAGCAGTATTTATCATTGCATGGACCTAATCTTTGGTTTATCTTTGTAGTCCTGGACCTTCTGCTTCTGTGGCAACCAGCAGGAGAAACTCTGCAGATGAAATGAATCTTCCAGATGGTCCTACACTCCCAGTACAGAGAAAGTTGGCCTGGGATGAAGAAGCACGACCTGGAGAGAGGAATAAGGTGGAGGAGCTCGTCGAAGATGAGGAACCAAATGTGAATGGGAATGTTAAAAGGTACGTTCTTGTAGATAATATACCAAAGTACCTAACAGTGTCTGTCAATGCTCACAATGCTGTGGTTTATGTTGCCATCTTATCTAGGTTGCAGGTTTTGGAAACTGACTCATCATCAGTGGTGGAAGGGTCTGAAGGTTCTGTCAACGGGGGCAGACTACCAACCCCCAAACTAAAAACCACGCAGAACCTGCAAAGAACTCATCATGACCGCACAACTCCGTCAACTGGTAAGCAAACATACTAGACATCGCATCACATCTTTAAAGCTTAGGCCACACGTATGGCAAAACACTTTGTAATTGTAATGTAGTGTCATTTGAATAAAGTTGATTTTATGGCACATTTGGTGCGTCTTTTTGCATCGTGCACGAGTTTCACTTTGAACCACAAAACGAAGAACTCCAGACATGTCAACCTTTATTCCACATAACATCCGGTCTACACGGGACTCTAAGTTCCACAGGGTCTATGCCGGAAACATCAAAGCTCCCGAACATGGAGCAGTCAGGTGTCAGCGTGACGTATGCTTGATGAATTTAGTAACATTCAGTGAATATTCATATTAATATATATTCATAATCTGTCTAAAGCTTAACTGTTGTCTCTCTTTTCATGTCCGCAATACCTATAAATTATTATTATATATATACAACTTGGCCAGTCGCTATAATTACTTTATCGATTTATCGCACGATTAATAAACATGACCTCAATGATTATTTATTTATTTATTTATTATTTTGAGAGGCAATATATTGCCACAGTGTTTACATGTGTATTTGTTTGGATAGAAATGAATGCCATTGAAATTTAAACCGATCACACTGCCTCTGTCATTCGAGCATGATGTCTGTTTCGGAAAAGTGCCACACGCAGTCCAGGGTCCGTGCACACACACGCACAGTAACAGGTGAGCAGACAGATGAAGAGAAAGCATTACACAAGCTGTAATTTTATGTTTTGTGTGATAAATGCACACAATCTGAAGAATAAATCTGACTGCAATTGCTTTCAAAGTTACAACCTGCAACTCCGTGAATGAGATGAAGAGATAAATGAACGCAAACGAGAGGGAATGTCGACTTTGTTTAAAAACAGATGCAACCAAAAGTGGAATCAAATAAAAAGTAATCTGAAACAACCATAACACCCAGTGTTTAGATCTGAGGTGTTACACAAGATATTATAGACACGACTTCTCGTAATGCCGCATACTCACAGATATGATCAGACTCAACCGTGTGCAGTCGTAATTTATACTGAACAATGACTATTAATGTAATTTAAATTTTAATGCAGCTCAAACAATGACTGGTCCTACACATTTTATAATATTTATTTAGTATATTTCTATGTTCTTACATTCCAATTTTAATGTCTTAATATTCTCAAAAAATAAAAGACTTGCATTATTATAAAATGTTATTGTTGTTATATAATCAGTGACATAATGGTCTTAAAATTGCAATAATACAGATTATCACCATATTTCTAATTGCCTTATGAAAAGTAGCAAGCGTGCCGCACAAGCCCTGAAATGTGAAGCCAAAACGTCTCGATCGCCCCCCAGGACTGGTCCCAGTATAGGTCATAAAGCCCGCCTCCCCATGTTATTCAATGGGACTTGGGACCAACTAAACAATTTAATTACACTTCAATGATCTTGTTTCCGAAGCTGGTTTCTGTCATTTATTGTAGTTTTTATCACGCTGATGTAAATTCAAATGTTTGTTTTAAAAATAAGTTTGTGTTTAGTTAGTTACTTAATGATATAAAAACGGTGGTGTCACGTCATGATTGACAGCTGTGATATCGTGTGATATGCACATTCTGCGAGAGCGAGGGCGGGGCCTTAATTTCGCGGCTTTACTTCCTGCTCACTATTGCGCATGACTGGTCCCGAAATCGCTACTGCGTAGACTCAAGACCCAAGATGTCAGCGCCGTATCAGGACACTGGCGGCTTCACTTTTCACCAATGGAAAAGAGCGAACAGGCGTCGTCCATCTTTTTTTACAGTCTATGAAAAGTAGTGACAGGCTTATACAACAGCATATACAGATATACGACTACAAACAAAAGATGATTGAGAACATCACAAGTTGTTTTTTATGTGATAATGAAAAGGCGTAATTGTCGATTATTCACCTTATTTTAATTGCAAATATTATTGTGAATGAATAAACTTTACATTGTTACATGTTACAAGTTTCTAAATGTTTTATAACTTTCTGTAAAACAGCTGCATGTTAAATTTTAAACATCCAAAATTAATAATATGATGTAAATAACAAATAATTATGTTATGTTGTTAGTAACGCTGGGATGATTAATCGTGCAAATGCGCGTTTTCTGAATGAATGAATTTTAATAAATTACGGCGAAGTGCCGCCACATCCAAACGCCAGATGGCGCTCTCATGCAGAAACACAATTTGTACCACAGAAGAAGTACCAAACGCTATTCCAGAAAATGCCTATAGACGGTTTCAGCAGTAACAACATAAACAAGCGGCGTTCGTGGTCAACAGGTAACTTCCGGTAAACTCAGCTAAGAATAAATAACAGTTTTAAAGTAGTTTATTTATATAACAAGCAAAATAAACACGTAGATTACCTAGAAAACCAAAACATTTGTTATTTACGACGAGGAATTTGTTCAAGAGTTCAGTTTAGCAACTAGTCAGACCATTAAACAAACAGAAACCGGAAGTAAAGTTTTGACCAGACGCGTAATCGCGTCACCGCATGTGCGTCCGATGAAACCGTCTATAAGCATATTTACATCACTGTTCTTCAAATTGGTTCAGGTATTTTCATGATTACAAAGAATATTTTGAATGATTTCGTTTAACGAGTGTTGCGTTTTTAAATGCAAGTTGTAAACAACTCAGACCCGTAATGATTTTGATAAGGACTTCCTTCTGATCAAAGACCCCTAGTAAACGCACAAGCTGTGCATGAAACACAAAATCAGACTCTTGCGATTCAGAATCGATTTCAGACAATTATTTTTAATGGGAAACGCAATGCATCATCACAGCCCTAAAAACTAACAGCTAAAGGTCACGTAAACGTATCTTTTTAAATTTTTAAATCTCTGATTCACCACTGTATCTGGCGCCCAAACATACTGGCAAAATACACAGAAATGAGCACGAATGTACAGCTGTAATTGACGCTTTTGCGATTATGTAATTGTTTCATGATTTGTTTTAGATGAATTTTGCATAAAGGACATTTATTAGAAATAGCCTGAATTCTTTTTAGGAGGTGCTTTACTGGTATCCCCTCCAAAGATTAAGGATTCCTCCTGGAAAGCTCACTCCCCTTATGGACACATCACAGACGGATCTCCACAGCGAACGCATGGCAAGGTACTCAAGATGATTTTAAATCAAGCAAATAATATCTCTGATTGTAGCACAGTGAGATTTTAAATGTCGTATCGCAAAGGCCATGAATGGAAGCCCACCGCACTCCTCACCAGCTGCAGGCCTGACCACTGTAGATCCAATTCCCATGCGTGAAGATGCATCGTCTGAGGAGGAGCCGGAATTCTCCCCTAATCCAAGACAGGTCAAGGCATCGCTCAGGACTCCAGAAAGACAATGTCCCAAAGACATCATCTCTCCACCTGCCAACAGAATCCAGGGCACATTGAGAAACCCAGAATTTCAACATAATGGTATGGTATGGTATTATATTTATGATTTATATATCATGAGCAATCACACTCAAACTGTTGTGTCAAGTAATCCACTAATAAATCGCTTTATTTGATCGCCAATCAGCGTAAAACAGCAGACAATAGGCACGCAAGTGAGTCATTTACCAGCAAAGTGAGTTGAGGGAGGTTAGGTTACCGCCAGCAATAGGGGGAGAATAATCTAGGTCAGTCTCCTGACTTCTTTTTTTGTGTGTTTTTTTCCGCTAACGTCAATGCATTATATCAGTAGTACTGTTCTTATAGACAAAGTCCTCATGCTACCTGGACCAATTTTCCCTTGCCCTCCTGGAGTACTTCATTACATTTGACACAAAGGGTTTTATCACAGACTTTATAAATCTGGGTCTCTTGTTTCTTGACTTTGGTTCCTGGATAGCAAGATACACCTTTTGACCGTTGATTACATAATTTTATAAGTGCGTCTATTTGTATGTAAAGCATTTGAATGGTTTGAAATATGTGACACTTCCTGTAAAAACCCAGCTTAAATCTTTTTTAATGATTTGTAGTTTTATACAAAAAATGATCCTACATAATGTAAAGAAAACTATGTGAAAATATAACCTTGATATCTTTAATATTGACTTAAAAATATGTGAAATCAAACTTTATATCATCATTAGTTTATGAGAATCAAACTTAATATCATCATTAGTTTATGAGACTTAATGCTGCATACACACCGAATGCGAAGCATCGCGTTCTTCGCTCTAGATTACTCGCGGGATTTAACTGTCACGCAAATTTTTTGCTTTAGTTGAATATTTGCACGAAAATGCGTTTGAGGAGAATAGTGTGTGTTTTTGCGCAATCGCGCCACCCAAATTTTTGCATCATTTGTATCGCCCTGTGTGAGTTTGCGTCTATTTGCATCGACTTTGTATGTAATCTACTCATTAAATTTGCGTTTGGTGTGTATGCCCCATTATGCTACGTACACACCAAACATGAGGCATCACGTTCCTCGTCCTAGATTATGTGCGGGATTTAACGTTGTGTCATGTGAATTTTTCACTTGAGTTTAATATTTTCAACTTGCGCAAAGATGCGTCTGTGGTGAATAGCACATTTTTGTGCAGTCGCGCCACCCAATTTGCATCATTCGCATTACCCTGCACAAGTTTTCGTCTTTGCATTGACTTTGTATGTAATCTACTCGTGCAAAACATTTATTTGTGTTTGGTGTGCATGCCCCATTATGCTACGTACACACCAAACATGAGGCATCGCGTTCCTCACCCTAGATTACGAGCAGGATTTAACTTCGTGTCATGCAAATTTTTGCGCAATTGCGCCGCCCAATTTGTACATTCAGATCGCCCAACGCGAGTTTGCGTCTATTTGCTTCTTTCCATTGACTTTGTTTGTAATACGCTCGCACAAATGGTTAAATGCCTTGCGTTTCGTGTGTACGTAGCATTATGGGGCATACACACCAAATGCGAGGCATCGCGTTCCTCGTCCTAGATTATGTGCGGGATTTAACGTTGTGTCATGGGAATTTTTCACTTGAGTTGAATATTTTAAACTTGCGCAAAGATGTGTTTGAGGTGAATAGCACATGTTTTTGCGCAGTAGAGCTGCCCAATTTGCGCCATTCGCATCACCCTGAATGAGTTTGCGTTTATTCGCATCTTTGCATTGAGCAAATCGTTAAATTTGCATTTGGTGTGTATGCCCCATTATGCTACGTACACACCAAACGTGAGGAATCGTGTTCCTCATCCCAGATTACGTGCGGGATTTAACCTTGTGTCATTCAAATGTTTCAGTTGAGTTGAATATTTTCAACTTGCACAAAGATGCATTTGCGGTGAATAGCGCATGTTTTCGCGCAATAGATCCGGCCAATTTGTGCCATTCGCATCACCCTGCACGAGTTTGCGTCTATTCGCATCATTGCATTGAGCAAATCATTAAATTTGCATTTGGTGTGTATGCCCCATTATGCTACGTACACACCAAACGTGAGGCATCGCGTTCCTCGTCCCAGATTATGTGCGGGATTTAACCTTGTGTCATGCAAAATTTTCAGTTGAGTTGAATATTTTCAACTTGCGCAAAGATGTGTTTGAGGTGAATAGCGCATGTTTTAGAGCCGGCCAATTTGCGCCATTCAAATCACACTGTGCGAGTTTGCATCTATTCACGTTGTTTGAATGTAATCTACTCACGCAAATTGTTGAATTCGTGTTTGGTGTGTACGCCCCATTAGACTGGATTTGTGGTCTTAACCAACAGGTATTTCATAACTAAACATACACCATACATTTTTTCGAGTGTTTCTAGAAATTGTGCTATTTTTAAATGTGCTGTGTTTATTTACAACCACACATTCACAACTTCACAATACATATATATTTACATCGCAGTATGGCAGTACTTACAATACTGGTTTGTGTTCATAGTATCACTTTCCAAGAATACTAGATACAATAGCTAAAGTGTGCATGTGCCAGCATCTCTTAATCATAAATTATCTATTCAGATATTAAGGAAGATGTCAAACAAATGCAAGACGCTGCATGCACTACTTAATCCAAATATTTCTCAATCTTTAATTCGTTTTCTATGACAGGTGGATAATTATGACATTGTGGTATCTGACTCATGCCAATTGTTGCTTTATTTCCAACCCAGAAATGATACATTTTATTCAGTTACATTAACGCATTAAGCGTAACCAGCCATGTATAGAAAGTGGAAATTTCACGATCAGGTAACATCAACTATAGTATTAGGTTCTTGTAAACCACCCATTTGTGATTACAGTGTCCTCTTTGTGTCAAATACAGGTAACCTGGGAATTTTTCGGCCAGAACTGTTTGCGTTTCCTGAATCTGACTCTGGTGTGTCAGACAATGGTAAAGTCATCTTATTATCTCCGATTTTGCTACATTTAATTGCCGTCATGTAACCTCAGGAAGTTACTGACAGTTATTTCATGCTTTTATGTCTATCAGAATCGGTAAGGACGGAAAGTAGATCAGCTTTTCTTTTAATGTGTGTTGATGACCAACACATACTTTCCTATACGTGGTTACACTTATTGTATTGCTACACTGTTCTGGACATGCATGTTCACTTTGTTAGTCACTTTTTGGAAATAATAACACTAAAAGATATTTTCATAAAATTTTTAAGCATGCAGCAAAATTATTTCAATTAATCAACAGGTTTTAAACATGAGATGTTTTGTCCTTAGATAGCTTACTGTATATGCACTACACGGACAAAAGTATTGGCTATCTTAGTTAATCCTACAGCATATAATGATATTCTAAAGAATTGTGTGCTACTTATTTTATAGCAAAAGTGGGTTTTATTTCAACATAACAATACCTCCATGCACAAAGCAAGGTTTAAAAAGAAATCAACATCACAACATCACTCAAACTCATCAGTGATGTGTAGACAGGGTCAAAGTCATTTCATAACTGTATAATCTACACAGAAATACCTCCTGACCCAACTAGGGGTTGAACCAGGGACCTTCTTGCCCTGAGACAACAGTACTCTGTTTGAGTTGGCTACTGTGCCACCCCAAACATCTTTTTTAGAAGGGGCATCCCAGTTCTTTGGTCTATATAGTATATATTTCTTGAGCAAAGAGAGCTATATTGTTAAAAATGATGACATGAGCTATTAGTAAAAAAATTGTCGTTAAGTATTTTGTCTTTCTTCCTTCTTTGTATTAATACAGATGATAAGATGTCTCAGATCTCATCTAGATCAGCCGCCTCATGCTCCATGGCATCTGAGGTCCTGAGCCGGGCACAGAGAAGGAAACAGGAATTTTGGGGAAAGAGCTAATATGCCAAAGCTCATGGATTTTTACTGAAATGTAAAAACTTGTACTGGCCATTAAATATTATGATGCATTTAAAATAAAAAAATAGTTATTTATTTTGTCTATTTGACTACTAGACCACTTTTATGTGGTCAGTCAATGGTTTTGCAAATAAAACAATTTCACTCTGTCTGCAAACTTGTTTTAAAATACACTTTTTTTGTAAAATGAAAGAGAAAATTTGCTAAGAAATAAACATAATTAAAATAATCTTGGCATGTATATATAATGCATTTGAATACATGAATACATTTTAAAATAAAAAAATAGTGCTGGGCAAAGATTAATCGCGATTAATCGCATACAAAATAAAAGTGATTTTTGGCATAATATACGAGTGTGTGCTGTGTGTAATCATTATGTATATATAAATGTACACACATTCATGTATGTATTTAGGAAACATTTACATGTGTGTACGTATATTTGAAGAGTTTTGTTGCAAAACGAGATAACTCCGTTTTTAACATTTTTGTCAAAACATGTTTATTATTATGTTATCATGTTATTGTTTTGTTTTATGTTCCTACTTAGCTGTATTTTTTAAGTTATGAAGGTTTAAATCAAAACAAACAAACTGCAGTTGAATTGATATTAATTGGAATGCACAACCAAAAAACGAGATTTCTGAAAAATAAAAAACGGAGTTATCTCGTTTTGCAACGAAACTCTTCATTTATTTATATTTTTATATGTTATATATATATATATATATATATATATATATATATATATATATATATATATATATATATATATATATATATAAAAAAATTGATATATAAATAAATAAAAATCTAAAATGAATATATGTATGTGTGTGTGGTTAAATATACATAATAATTACACACAGTACACACACATATATTATGCAAAATATCACATTTATTTTGTATGCGATTAATCCCGATTAATCCTTGCCCA
Organism: Paramisgurnus dabryanus; assembly: GCF_030506205.2. NCBI lineage: Eukaryota > Metazoa > Chordata > Actinopteri > Cypriniformes > Cobitidae > Paramisgurnus > Paramisgurnus dabryanus. Next base: position 30,150,599 of record NC_133337.1, on the reverse strand, counting down.
GCACAAAAAAATAGTAATTTATTATGAATATTTGACTACAACACTACATTTATGTGGTCAGTAAATTTTTTTGCAAATAAAACATCTCTGTCTTTAAACTTGTTTTAAAATACACTTTTTTTGTAAAAAGAAAGAGAAAATTTGCTAAGAAATAAACGTAATTAAAATAATCTTGGGCTTCTGTGCATGTATATATAATAAATTTGAATACATTAATACATTTGTATCCGAACAGCCTGTCAACTCTCGTGAATATGCGGCTATTTCCTTGTTTGCCAGACTTTTGGAAAACCCTGTGAACGCATTACGCAAGGAGCCTTTATTGCAGTTATCCTTACTGTACCAGTCACAGGTTTAATGACGTGCTTCCATAAACATCCTGAGGCAGGATTTTCAAGCAACAGTACGTTTATGATGCAATATTTGCCTGTTGCACGAGTTTATGCATCTTCCAGACTTTTCGGTGTTGTTTTATGAACAGGAAGAGGTCACTTGAAAAGTGTCCCAGCAACATGCAATCCACCCGCGAGGGAACTGTACACAATAAAGACGCGGATATTAATTAATATTTCTTGTATTAGTCAGCGCAGGGAAATTCACCGGAAGGGCTGTCCACTTCAAACCACTTCACCGATCCCATGTCCTTATTGCAGCAATTATCTATTTTTGTCCCCATCTTGCGTTATGAGTTTCCGATGCAATCACAACAGTCAGCGAATACGAAGCATGGTTATTCAGAGATCCGCTTGACCTGATAAACTCAGGTGCTGAGGTTGGGGGGGAGAGTACGCCAAAGGTAAAGAGGCGATACCACAGTGACGTAACTGCAATATGTGGACCAAACCAGGAGAATATAAAAGCATCACGACATCACTCGAAATCAAACCTGCGGAGAAGATAAATCTACACAAGAGAAAAGATCACAGGACGTCTCTGCTTTCACTATGAATTGCGTTGCACTGCTTGCTTTGATGTGCTGGTGCGCATTGTGTGGGGAGGCGATGCACCTGATGCGTCCGCGCCCCTCACCACTGGACAGCGCCGCGTCCTGGAACAACCTAAATGTGATGACTAAAAAAGTAAGTTTGATTTGAATGTAATTCAGCTTGTTTTATTCGTTAACGTTTTATTTAAAAGCTTTCATCAACAAAATTAAGAATAAATGCGCTGCTGTTTGATTGATCTTTAAACACATTTAGATTAGTCAAAACACATGGATAATAATATAATATTGTTCGGAATTTTTTTTTTTTTTTTTTTTTGAAATGCTTAATAATAACCATGCATATTAACCCACACAGGCACAAAGCAGTGACAGAGACCACGAAACCCGACTGATTCCAGTGATAACCAGCGAGATGATGAAAGTATGTGTTTAAATTAAAACACCTTTAAATAAATTGTTTCCATGTAATGCCCTATCTGTTATTATTTTCAGTTATAAAAGATGTTGACTAAATTGATTTCTCTATCCAGCAAGAAGACACGTGCTGCATCAACGCAATGATCCTTAATTACTATCTAGAGAACATCCTCCAGGAACATCCCACAGACAGGGACTACCCGAGTATTGGTTTCGTGAGGTCTGATCTGCACAGGATCGCAAAAGATTTGGAACCACATTGTGTAAGTTTTAAATGTTTTTGTTTGAACCAGCTTAACGACCATTATTCGATTTTTACTTGATGAGAAGTAGGCTAGTTTAAAATGTTAACCAGGTTAAGGACCATTATTCGATTTTTACTTGATGAGAAGTAGGCTAGTTTAAAATGTTAACCAGCTTAAGAACCATTATTCGATTTTTACTTGATGAGAAGTAGGCTAGTTTAAAATGTTAACCAGCTTAATGACCATTATTCGATTTTAACTTGATGAGAAGTAGGCTAGTTTAAAATGTGGAACAGCTTAATGACCATTATTCGATTTTTACTTAATGAGAAGTCGGCTAGTTTAAAATGTTAACCAGCTTAATGACCATTATTCGATTTTAACTTGATGAGAAGTAGGCTAGTTCAAAAAGTTAACCAGCTTAATGACCATTATTCGATTTTAACTTGATGAGAAGTAGCCTAGTTTAAAATGTGAATCAGCTTAATGACCATTATTCGATTTACCTGATGAGAAGGAGTTTAAAATTGTAAACCAGCTCAACAATCGTTATTCGATTTAGCAGTTACTTTCAAATTTTTTGAAAAAAAAAAAAATAGTTTTAAAACTGAAATAACAACCGTTATTCTTTTTATTTACAACGTTCTTTTTATTTACAGAAAAAGGACTATTCAGAACATGAGCATGTTAAACAATTCACAGATAAATACAGAAAAGCGAGGGCTTTGTATGGGGTAAGTTGATGTTATGTTTTTTTTAACTGTTTTTTATTTTATTCAATTTATTATTTATTTATTTTTGTATTGTGCGTCTGCATGCCGCTAATATCCGTTTTTACCTCAGGATGTGACAAAAGCTCGGAACAAAGCAGTCGGAGAGACGGATATTCTCTTCCACTACCTTTACGAATCCTGCACAGCAAGAAAACGCGTTTGAAGCTCTCATCATTTGTACTTGAATATTCTAAAATGTCATTATTTCAATATGCAAAGAAATATTTATTATTGAGTTATTTATTATAGCCTATATATATTTATTGAGTGTTATGTCTCAGTCTTTTTTGTAAATGACATGGAAATGTTTTCATGCCGTGTATTGTAAAGTCACGCTTGTGGCTAATAATTTTGTGACTGACTTGGGCTACACATCCTAAGCCAGACCACTGCTAAGTAAATGCATTATAAAAGCATTGTTAAAGACGTCAGTTTGCTTAAAAATAAACTTTTTTAAACGAAAATAAACGAATTATCTATATCTTGCAAATGCTCTGAAGTATATTATATATTGTTATATATTAATATATTGTATTTTTTACAGTTGGTTTATCTTTATGCATTGAGATGTATTTACGCTTTATTTAAAATAAATAAAAAAATTAAAAAGTATCATAAAATTGTTTCTGATTATTTCACTAAATTTCAACAATTACTGCAAATTATAACTAACTAAATTTGTTATTAAATGAACTTGCACAGTTTGGAACATTAAGGCTTTGCCATAACAATAAGCTACCCAATCATATTAAAGGAAACTTTAACTCACAAGGTTTTATTGGGTTGTCATCACATGTACACTGTAAAAAAACCTTGAAGCACTTAAATGTTTAAGTTTAGCCTAATTTCAACTTTTTTTGACTTGTTAGAAGGAATTTTTTATAGTATTGTGAAATTCCCCGGAAAACACTCGCAACAATGGACATCACAATCCATGCTGGCTATTATATGCAGGTGAATGGTTCTCATGACACCTGTTCAAGGTAAACAGACCTGTGCGCACGCGCATGTTTCATGAGAAATGACGGATTGCACAGCCAGCGGGAATTTACCGAGTCATGTTTCCCTGTGTCTATTGTGTGACCGGTTCAACGCACGCGCACAAAACCCTGGGAAATTTTCCAAAAATAGCAAATGAATAAACGCAAGTTATCTCTCTCTCTATCTTAACTGTCTGGGTATTTTTAACTTTCACCTTGATGTTATCAGATCTTGTGGTTGAAATTGCTGCCCCGGTAGCTGCCACAACTGATATTGGAAAGCTTTGTTTTCTCTTGATTCATGACTCAGAATTTGAAGGGCTCCACAACTTAAACTCAGTGAGGTTACGAGACTTTGAAGTTGTACATTGTCGCTACACCTTTCAAATCGAGCAATATCAAAATGTGGCTATTTTTGTGAGGAACAATTTTTTTTTTAAATACTATACTAATATTATACTTTTGAAATAAAGTTCCTGAAATAATTTAATTAACGTAGGCCTACATTGGAGTTTAAGTGTTGTAAATATGTTTTAATTGATTGTAATGCATTGATAGTTTTGAAAACTAACACAAAACATCTTTTCGAAATGCTTATAATTCACTTAATTTGTTGATTTCTCAGACATTTTCTTATCAAACCAGTTATTTTTTCCATTGATCCACAAATAAACGCAAATGCAGCACGTTTTATGTAATTAATGAACGTCGTATTCTCACGCGCTTTGACTCATCATTGTAACTGTTCACCTTTGAATGAGCTCTTATTGGTTGCAAGGGACAAGCCCAAAACAGCTCTTGAGAATACTTTCTGGGTCAGGTTAAGTTCTTTGCTGAGTCTTGCAGGTGCTGACCTGATTTATGAACGTGGTAAAGCCCTATGGAAGAGGTGTTATGTCATGTCAAAACTCGATTACATAAGTTATTGCCTTTTAGGCCTACCTGAGAAAAGTCTTTACAGTTACACATATTTTGAAACAAATGTTTGGATGTTTGGAAATACAACCAAATATAATGAATGCATAGTTGGCCTGTGTAGACTAGCATTTATTTTGTTTGAAATTAATAATTTTAAGAGCAACAGATGATACACAATTTGCATAATTTTTGTCAAATCAATATATATGTTTATATTACTTTAACTTAAAAAAAATAAGTTAAACAATTTCATCTTGATTTTATAAGTTATATCATCTTTTTTCAGCCAAAACTTAAAATAGTAAGTTGAATTGACTTTTGGGCACACTGAAAACATGATTCATTCAATTTACTCAATTAAGGTAAGTGGTCGCAATCAATTTATTTGAGCTAAATTTAAACAAAAAAAAAACACTTTTGTTTAAATGTAGCTTAAATAAATTGATTGCGACCACATACCTTAATAAAATTGAGTAAATTGAATGAATCTTTTTTTTTCAGTGCATGTTGCTCACTACCCTTAATACGAAAATTTTATTTGTAGTAAAACCATAGCCTACTGTATAGTAACCACAAATTTACCATCTTATGGCATAGTTGAACCAACCATGCTCGTTGTATGAACTGTAAAAAAAAAAACGCAGCATGAAGTTAAAATCAACTTGGTTTTGCAAGTCAATTCAACCTTAAATTTTAATTTGACTTATAAAATCAACTTAAAATTGTTCAAAAATATATGTTGATTTGACAAAAATACTGCGTATTTTTTACAGTGAATACAAATAGTATTCAATCTGCCAAAATTACTACACTTTTAGTCTATTATAAAATCATGATTTTTCCTAAGGGAAGTGTCCAACAAATTTATAGCCATAAAAGACAGTTCTATTGCTATTGTGTTTTACTGCTATTGTTGGTGTAAAAAATAAATGTTTAATGTTAATGTTAATTAATATTATTATATTTAAATTAAATTATTATTAATTATTTTATTCTGTTTATAATTTCCTCTGCTATGCTTTAAAATGTCTTACATTGCAATATTGTTCCAGTTTCAAAGCGCCTCTTTCGCTTCAAAGGAAGCGCACTTCAGATCTGAATGCAATGACGAGCACATTTTACGCTCTCGCAACCTAGATTTAATCCGTCCAGTAATCGCTTCAGTATAGCCTACTGTTCTGTATCTAGTGTAAAAAACCGCAAAACACCACAGGTGACATAACTCACAAGGAAAAATGCCTGCAACGCCATCCTCAGCATTTGAGGTAAAAAAAACCCAGTCACGAGAAATGTTCAAAAGAGAAAGAATGGAGCTACAGTATAAAAGGTATGCATAGCATTGCTTATTTAAAGGACACCAAGTCACTGTACAGACAGTACGAGTCAGTCATCTCTGAAACTGAATACAGTAGGATGCGGATTTTAACCTTGCTTGCCCTTTGTGCCTTCTTGTGCTGCTCTCAAGGCCGCGAGCAGGAAGAGTGCTTAAAGGAGAATATCCGATTACCAATGATCAAAGAAATGCAGCAGACCTTTCCAGAAATCCACAAATCTCTACCTGTAAGTATTCAAAGATTTACTGCAATTACAGTTTATAGGTTTCAGAAGATGGCATGCATCAATGTTTTTTTTTTTTTTCATTTCAGAAGGACACCAGAGCCTCCAAACGAATTTTGGGAAAACTTAAAAAGTGCTCTAAGGTAAGACAATATTTTTTTGCATATACATACATGTAGGTACAAAACCTTATCGTCTCATCTGCAATTCCAATTTCCATGTTTATTACTTAGGAAAATCATTTTTGGGGGGCATGTTGTCACAATGGGAACTTGTCATTAAAGGGATAGTTCACCCAAAAATGAAAAATCTGTAATAATTTCTCATCCTTTTGTTGTTTTAAACCTGTATGAATTTATTTTTTCTGATGAACACAAAAGAAGATATTTTGATAAATGAAGGTAAGCACACAGCTGATGGTACCCATTGACTTCCATAGTAGGAAAAACAAATATGATGAAATTCAATGGGTACCGTCAACTGTGTGCCTACCATCATTTATTAAAATATATTCTTCATCATTTATAACAATACTTCCATAATATTTGTTTTCCTACTATGGAAGTCAATCAGCTGTGTGCTTACCATCATTTATCAAAATATCTTCTTTTGTGTTCACCAGAAAAAAAGAAATCATACAGATTGAGGATGAAAAAATTATAACAAAATTTAAATTTTAGGGTGAACCATCCCTTTAAGTAGCCTATATTATATGCTCTTAGCAAATTTGAAATAGTAAAACTCACAGATACAGGAGTTAAAACAAACATATTAAACTATACTAACTAATTAATGAGTTATGGACCCTGTGACAACTTACCCCAGTATCATTTTTCTCTATTCAGTTGTCATGCAGAATGAAAAAATAGGTTAATAATAATAATAATAATAATAATAAAATAGAAATAATAATAATAATAATAAAATAGAAATAATAATAATAATAATAATAATAATAATAATGATAATAATAATAGAAATACTACTACTACTATTACTAATAATAATAATAAAATAGAAATAATAATAATAATAATAATAATAATAATAATAATAATAATAATAATAATAATAATAATAATAATAGAAATACTACTACTACTACTACTAATAATAATAATAATAAAATAGAAATAATAATAATAATAATAATAATAATAATAATAAAATAATAATTGGTAGTCGTTCTTGACATCCAAATGTGTCTACAAAAATATTGAATCTGTGGCTGGCCTTTGACCTTTGGTCTGTTTCTATATCCTGCTAGAACATTGCTGACTTCAAACAACTGCTGGACATTTATGATGAACATGTTTTCCAAAAGTTGTTGAAGAACCACCCACATCAAATACCGGGAGCCTTTATGAATTCTTTCAAAACACTCAGGAACGACATGGATCGATGTGTAAGACCTCATTAACATCTTTACAATTTCTTACCAAAACCAAACGAACGTTGGGGATCAGGCCGGTATGTGTTGCCATAAGCACATACAATAATATCTTTCTTCTTGCTTATTTGTTTCCTGACACAGGTGAACAGAGGCCCACAAACACCATCTCGATGTGCAAGGGAGACTCTTAAGAAAATGAAGAAGGTAAGAGACATTACATCTGAATATTTTTCCCTGGACCACACAACCAGGCATAAGTCAAACAGGTGTATCTGTAGCAATAGCTAAAATACATTGTATGGATCAAAATGATTGATTTTTCCTTTATGCCATAAATCATTAAAATATTAAGATTTCCTACCGTAAATATGTCAAAATTGTATTTATCATTAGTAATATGTGTTGCTAAAGACTTAATGTGGACAACTTTAAAAGGCGTTAACTCAATATTTAGATTTTTTTTGCACCCTCAGATTTTCAAATAGTTGTATCTCCACCAAATATTGTCTTATCCAAACCATACATCATGGAAATCTTATTTATTCAACTTACAGATTATGTATAAATCTCAATTTCCAAAAATTGACCCTTATGGCTGGTTGTGTGGTCCAGGGTCACATATGTGTTTGCATTTTCATGAAACAGCAGATATGATACAAAATACATGGTTTTAAAGTGACTTTATAGCTAGACTGTCAATGTGATCATATTTTACTAAAATAAACAAAAATAATCTGAATGAGCTGACTATTTTCAAGCTACGAATCTTAACCGAATACTTAATGTACGTAACTTCATTGAAGTAAATCAAAAATGCTATAAAATTGATGTTTACATCATTAATTGTTATTAGTTGATCAATTAGTCAATTAATTGTCTGTGCTATTACTTTTAATTATTTTGTTAATTTTGACTTATTTATCAATTAACTCTAAACCACTTGGAATCCTCCAAAGACCACCAGTGGTCTGCACACCACAAGACCACAGCGTGAGCACAAGTGCAGAACAGGGCGGGCCCACAAGGGGGCCTCAGTAAACCAAAAATCTAGATGTAGGCCTACATGAAACTGATGATATGCAGCAGGGGTCTCCAACCTTTTTGTGAGCAAGGGCTGCCACAATGGATAAAACAATCTGGAGGGTCATTTTTTTGATATAGTTTACTCAAAACCATTTTATTTTACTTGTTAAATTGTTTTATCATTAGTTAAAATGTTGTTAACATACATAAAATATGCTAAGCTACTATAAATAATATGCAATAAAAAATATTAAAATTGAGGCTAGAATGTGCTTTGGTGGTCAATTCAAAGACTCCATGCAGGGCACCATGTTGGAGACCACCGGTATACAGTATTGTGCAAAAGTCTTATGCCACCACTACCAGCTTTGTTGTTTTAGCAAAGTTTCAATGACCATCCTAATTTTTTTTCGCTCTCTTTATTATGAAACAAACAGAAAATACAGGAACAATTTACATATTTTCTTCAAGTGGTCTTCTTTAGGTAAAAGTCAATATGTAGTGTGACCCGACCTCTCTCGCAAAAAAACACATCTTGACCTCTTTAAACACACTAACTGGCACTGTTCGAGAGTGGGATACCGGAGTTTACTTCAATATTTTTCATGTAAATGTTAATCTATCACGCAAAACTATTGTTGGAAAGGTCTAAGAATGTAGTTTTCATATTTCAAAACCTTTTAGCAGTAATAATAATGCAGTGACTGTAATTTATTAATTTGTGACAAGAGTATGCAGCAAACCCCACAGCAAACCAACATTTTTTGATAATTGTATGTATAAAATATTACTATATTGATTTTTTTTTTATTACAATAAATTTAAACTGCTATAGCAATTTTTGTCTTATTTAATATTTTCATCTCCAGACACTTCCGTAAAACTTTAAAGTGTCTTCTTTAAAACAAGACCAAAATTATGCCAGAGTTATATTAATTTAAAGGGGTACATCACCTTTTCACCTGCCATTCAAAAAGGACTGTGCCAGGTAAAGAAGTCCTAAAGTCATAAGATTCGAGTTAGAAATTAGGGTTTTATTTAATTTAGGTTTAAGAGAGCCTACAGGTTCCTGTTATTTATCTTAAGTGTAAAAGGAGATCTCACTAAATACTTGAACTTTATTATTTTATTTAATATTCTGGTTGTATTCTTATTAAAAGACTGAGAAATAATTATATATGACCATTGCAAAACAAAGTAGCAGTGTGGCCTAAGACTGTACTGTATGTTACTCTGTGAAAGTCTGTAAAAAGCCATCTTAAGTCAATTTTTTGTGATGTACTACTTTCAATAAAATTTTTGATGCTATAATTTCATCATTAGATTAAGAGACTAGATTTCACACACCAGGTTATATTTCTCGAGTTAAAGCGCATCGCTGAGCTCTCCTTCGAACATTTTTTCCGTAGCCGTGACAGATTTTCCGTCTCGCGACAGTGAGTTTCGTTTCACACCAACCCACATCCATGGAGTTTTACTCAAAGGAGTTTCTCTTTGCAATTCTTCCAAACACATCATTTTTTCTCAGCTCCACAGAAATTCTTTTATGTCATACCATAACGCACACATGCAACCTCGGCAAACAAAATTGACTGATTTATTACATATAAACTGTTGCCCTTATTTGATAAACACTGTAAGTATAGGGGGCCTTAAATATTGTCTACTACGCGGGGCCTGGGATGTAAAAAGTCCTTCTTTATAAACACTTAAAGATTAAAATGCTTTATATTTATCAAATGGTCATCTCTCATTCATTTATTAAATACGACATAAGCAGATGGATCTGCCCATCAGGTGGACAAAGTAAGTACTTTATAAAAATAACTAATTTGTTATTAATGCTTTTCGTTATTTTTTTACCAGCTGACGCAAGATGATCTTCACAAAGCTGTGAGCGAGTTTCAGAATGTTTTGCTCTGGATCAGTCAAACTATGGACAGAGGAAGATCACACAAGAAGATTAAATAATAATCCAGATGGAGTGGTGAAAGCTGCGTTGATACGCACGCACGCACGCACGCACACATACACACAATCACTTCCTCTATCAATGATGGACAGACCACATCCAAAAGAAGTTGGTTCCTAGATGACATTAACCACATCCCGTAATGATCTTATCTTCAACTGAAGCCAATTTCTAGTTTATATATCTGAAACAAGTTAAATCAATATCTAATATTTAATCTGATTCTGTTTAGCTATAGCTTAAGACCCAGTGTAAGCCACAGTTAGCGTACTATATTTCTGTACCAACATTTGGCAAATTTTATATTGAGCAGAAATATGTTTGTTTATTCAAAAGAATGTTACAGTAGGCATATTTATTGCCATTTATTTTATGTATATTGTTGTTTTGATTTAGTTCATTTACACTCTTAAAAAGTTGTGTTAACACATTTTGTGTCTACTTAATCTGTGTTATTATTGAAACAACACATTTTGTGTTGTTTTTAACACATAATGTGTTAAATAGCACACAAAAATGTGTAAAAATGAATACATCCTTTTATTTAGTGTATGAATACAAAAATGGAATTTAAATAATTTTACAATGCAAAGAAAATATATTTATTATAATATGAAGTAATAACTGGAACATTGGGCATCCAATGCTCTCCGTGAACAGTTATTTTTTTGAATATATATGCACTGAAAATAATCCTTTGATGTACGACTGAAATGTAGCATTGTCTGTGAAGATATATTTTCAATAAATTTTATCAGCCTGAAAAGAGTCTTAATGTGCAGAGCTTGTATGCTAGTTCAGACAATACATGATATCTAATCTTTAGCCCGGGGTCTTCAACCTTTTTGTGAGCAAGGGTATAAAATTATGAATAAAATAATCTGTAGGGCTTATTTTTTAATCACTGTAAAAAAATACCGTAAAATAACCGGCAAAATAAATTACAGAAATTTTCCGTAATACAAAAATATTTTTTTTTCTGGAATTTTACATAGTCTACTCAAAACATTTTTGTTTTACTTGTTGATTTTATTATATGTTCATGATCATCATCATTTATCCATCATTTATTTAATGATCATAGTTTAAAATACATAAAAGAAGCCAAGCTTTAAAAAAATGAATACATAAATATTAAAATTTGGCGGGCACCATTTTTGGAGACCACTTTTTCTTTAAAAAGCAAAATGAGTTATTAAGTACAATGCACCATAATATGCTGGGTTATTTGTAACCCAGTATTTAGTCAAAAAGTGACAAACCCTATTTTAACTTATGCTCAGTTGTTTCAACCAAAAATGCTGGGTTGTTTTAACCCATTGTTGGGTCAAATATAAAATTTTCTAGGTAAATTTATATCCCAATGCCCAGGTTTGTTTCTTTTTTACGCCACGCCTGGTAAAAAAATATGACAGAATGCATGAAACTGCATTGTTGGGTCTATATAAAAACAATACAAACAACATTTAATTTACCAAACTCAAAAGCAAAACGTATATAATATAAGATTTTATGTTTGTGTGACGTTTAATTACGGCACTTGCAAGTGGAATGAATTTCTGTTCATAAAGGCAACAGGTGTGACCTCACATCCATTTGCACAATTTCTTTTCACTGCCTCCATCTAGTGGCTCATGTAAGTCACTATAGATGCTGTGGAAATCTGCATGCATGCCAGACTTCAGTTTTTTGCCTGATTTCTAGTCAGTTTTTCCATTGCAGACTGTGCAAGTTTTCACAGTGACTACAGGCCATGCAAATACTAAATGCCAATTTAAGCTCCCTACAAATCCAGCTCAAATGCTACCATAACATTGTGTTTTGTGAGCAATTTGTGGTGAAACAAATTTTAAAGACTTGAGATAAATGAGATTCACGATGTAACGGTTAAACGAAGGTGAATCATTGAATAAACTCCACCGTCACTGAATACAGCTGCAGTTCTTGGAAGTCACAGCACTCCGAAACAACGACCACAAACGTCTGTTTCGCATCGCCACCAAACAGCCCAGACTGTGCTCAGTTCTGGTGCAACAAAAGGGCGCGGGCATGCACATGCACGCTCACACACACACACACATAGATACACAAATAAACACAAACTTTCTTTCTCACAAACTTTTATAACCACACTAACACACATAAGAACTTGAAAAATGTAAGTTGCATCAAAACTTCACAGTCAGTCAAGTTTTTTTTTCCAGTTATGTGGTAGTAATCAGCGGTGTAGTGGTGCTTGGAGAAGTGGGTATAGTGTTAATCTATGCCCCAATTTTTTTTTAAAGCGGCCCGGCTAAAGTTGAACGCCCTCTGTTACATAAGACTAGTCTTGCATAGTTTGTTCACTCTAAAGTGTACCAGTATTGTCATTTAACAACGTCTGCTTGACTTATCAGCATGAGGATCATTATGAAATTAATATTATTCATAAATATTCGGAATTTAGAAGTGGGTATACCTGCATATAACCTGCACTACACCACTAGCAGCAATGCTATAAAAATGTTATTGTACTTTAATCCAACTAATTAAAATCTAATTCGAACCTTGACACAAACTTTTACGATTTTGATCACATTTTGATTAGTCTAGATCACAAATAAAAGTACCTTTGTGAAATTTCAGGCTCTGTGTACCAAAATTCCAGTTTTCCTGTTTACATTGGAGCACACAAATGTCAAATCATGTTGGGAATACTTACGGCGGTCGGACCATCGAGTTTTGTACAAAGATGTTAAACTTATGCCAGTTTAAGTGTCATTAAAGCACAATGAAATAAATTAACCCTTTCACTCAAACTACTGCTAATATGTGACCCTGGACCACAAAACCAGTCATAAGGGTCAATTTTTTGAAATTGGGATTTATACATCATCTGAATGCTGAATAAGGGGCCGATCACATGCGAGGAGGGCATGCGGTGCCTTTATTTGACTTACTTCAGAAAAGAGCACTGCGCTGTATTTTTTTAAAGGGGTCATATTATGAGATTTTTTTTAAGATGTAAAATAAGTCCTTGGTTTCCCCAGAGTGCGAATGTGAAGTTTTAGCTCAAAATACCCCACGGATAATTTATTACAGCATGTTAAAATTGTCACTTTGTAGGTGTGAGCAAAAATGTTCCATTTTTGGGTGTGCCCTTTAAAATGCAAATGAGCTGATGAAATGAAAACACTGATCGCCATAATGATGGTTTGTTGAAATTAAACTCAATTGTATTTTTTTTCTCTCTATTTCTGCCATGGTTGGATAGTGCAGATTAAGGGGCGGTATTATTGTAATTACTTGCTCCCTACATCACAAAACAGGTGAAACCTGAACGACCTAGTTTCTCACCAAAACTAAGTTACTGGGTTGATCTTTTTCACGTTATTTATTTATTGTTTTATTGACTTTGCAGCATCGTTACAGGTACCCAAAGACGTTTGTTGTAAGGAAACATGGAATTATTTGAAAATATATTGTTTGAAAATCTGGAATCTGAGGGTGCAAAAAATCTAAATATTGAAAAAGTTGCCTTTAAAGTTGACAAAATGAAGTTCTTAGCAACACATATAACAAAAAATAAATACATTTATATGGTAGGAAATTTACAAATATCTTAATGGAATATGATCTTTACATTGTAAAAAATTTATGTTTTGTTTAATCAACTCAGATTTACAAGTCATTTCAACTTAATATTATTTATCTTGACAAGAGATAAGTTACTACAACTTATAAAATGAAGTTGACATATTTTAAATGTTATAACAACTCTTCTCTAGTCGGGATTAGGTTATTCTCGAGATTTTACGACCTTATTCTCGTTAAATAATGACTTTATTATCGTTAATTAACAACTTTATTCTTGTTAAATAATGACTTTATTTTTGTTAAATAACGACTTTATTCTTTAAATAACGACTTTATTTTTGTTAAATAACGACTTTATTCTCATTAAATAACGATTTTATTCTTGTTAAATAATTACTTTATTTTCGTTAAATAACAACTTTATTCTTGTTAAATAACGACTTTATTCTTGTTAAATAACAATTTTATTCTTGTTAAATAATTACTTTATTCTCGTTAAATAACGACTTTATTCTTGTTAAATAACGACTTTATTCTTGTTAAATAACGACTTTATTCTTGTTAAATAACGATTTTCTCTCTCGTTAAATAACGACTTTATTCTCAAATTTATTCTGACTATATTCTCTTTAAATAATGACTTTATTCTCAAAATTTTACGACTTTATACTCGTTAAATAATGAGTTTATTCTCGTTAAATAACAACTCTATTCTTGTTAAATAATGACTTTATTTTCAAAATTGTACAACTTTATTCTTGTTAAATAATGACATTATTCTCAAAATTTTACAACTTTATTATCGTTTAATAATGACTTTATTCTCATTAAATAATGACTTTATTCTTGTTAAATAAGGTCTTTATTCTCACAATATTATTTATTCTGCCTTTATTCTCGTTAATTAATTACTTTATTCTTGCATTTTAATGACTTTAATCTCAAGATGGTTTAATTGTTTTATTTTAGCTTGGCCCTAATCCTCCTTGGTACAAGGATGTTTGTCTTTAGGGGACACTAAGTTATTTTGCTGTAACAATAAAATGTCAATACAAGTTTACCTAAATATAAAATACACATTTAAAAAAAATTATAATTATTTTAATTTTAAAAAAAGGGAGACAAAAAAATTATAAAATACATCATAAAGATGTAGCCTACCAATGATATCCAAAATTGATCATTTTGACGTATACAATGTATTGTTGGCTATTGCTACAAATATATACCTGTGCTATTTTTGATTGATTTTGTGGTCCAGGGTCACGTATAATTTGTATAAGGAAAAAATGCAATAAAAAGCATTACTTATTACTAGTACTTATATAATAAAGTTTTAAGAACTAACAGGTTTTATGGATATTAAATGAGAAAATGATGATCATGCTGGTTTCACATGTAATAACTGCTTATACGAAGGGACTGGAAAACATAGTAAACGGCCACCTCAAATCCTCCTTACAATAGAGGAAAAGCCACCAGTTTAGTGAAATCTGCCCGCTATGCTCAGAAGCAGCAGCGTTCAGTGAACTCCCGACCACAACGTGCTCGCTGGAAACTCACAAGCTGCTACGCATACGGAGAGGCCGCGCAGGAAGTAGTTAGGTCACTGAATGTGTGACTCAGCATACAATACTAACTCACTGGCTTTTCCAATAAGGAGCAGACCTTGGAAACATCTCAATTAAAGTCTTTTTCGCGTTATTTGCTTTATATGTCTGCGTTTGTGCTGTATACGAGACTTTCTTCTTAAAAAAAAAACCTTTCATTCATTGACAAATTTGAGCGAATAGCTGTGTAGTGTGACACACTTTCAGTCTGTCTCTTCACACGAATGGTAAAGATAGGGGTTGGATGTCAATTCTGTGTCAGTGTCACAGAAATGTCCCCTAAATCTCTGTGGAAACTATTTGTTGCCTATTTGGCTCGTTGTTTTGGTGATAACATTGTTTGGTAAGACAAACAAAAGATGAATTGTTTCATGACAACAATGATTTCTAGACAACACAAAAATAATTACGGGTTCCAAAAATAGTAAAACTTCAGAGTAAGATTGTTTTTATCAATGAAATAGGTGCACTTTAACTCAAGTTGAAAAGTACAATGTTATTTTGTGTATTTGGTATAATCCTACACTCACCCAAAGGATTATTAGGAACACCATACTAATACAGTGTTTGACCCCCTTTCGCCTTCAGAACTGCATTCTTTTAACGTGGCATTGATTCAACAAGGTGCTGAAAGCATTCTTTAGAAATGTTGGCCCATATTGATAGGATAGCATCTTGCAGTTGATGGAGATTTGTGGGATGCACATCAGGGCACGAAGCTCCCGTTCCACCACATCCCAAAGATGCTCTATTGAGTTGAGATCTGGTGACTGTGGGGGCCATTTTAGTACAGTGAACTCATTGTCATGTTTAAGAAACCAATTTGAAATGATTTGAGCTTTGTGACATGGTGCATTATCCTGCTGGAAGTAGCCATCAGAGGATGGGGACATGGTGGTCATAAAGGGATGGACATGGTCAGAAACAATGCTCAAGTAGGCCGTGGCATTAAAGCGATGCCCAATTGGCACTAAGGGGCCTAACGTGTGCCAAGAAAACATCCCCCACACCATTACACCAACACCAGCAGCCTGCACAGTGGTAACAAGGCATGATGGATCCATGTTCTCATTCTGTTTACACCAAATTCTGACTCTACCATCTGAATGTCTCAACAGAAATCGAGACTCATCAGAACAAGCAAAATTTTTGGTGAGCTTGTGCAAATTGTAGCCTCTTTTTCCTATTTGTAGTGGAGGTGAGTGGTACCCGGTGGGGTCTTCTGCTGTTGTAGCCCATCCACCTCAAGGTTGTGTGTGTTGTGGCTTCACAAATGCTTTGCTGCATACCTCGATTGTAACGAGTGGTTATTTCAGTAAAAGTTGCTCTTCTATCAGCTTGAATCAGTCGGCCCATTCTCCTCTGACCTTAAGCATCAACAAGGCATTTTCTCCCACAGGACTGCAACATACTGGATGTTTTTCCCTTTTCACACCATTCATTGTAAACCCTAGAAATGGTTGTGCGTGAAAATCCCAGTAACTGAGAAGATTGTGAAATACTCAGACTGGCCTGTCTGGCAACAACAACCATGCCACCCTCAAAATTGCTTAAATCACCTTTCTTTCATGACATTCAGTTTGGAGTTCAGGAGATTGTCTTGACCAGGACCACACCCCTAAATGCATTAAAGCAACACACACAACCTTGAGGCAGATGGGCTACAACAGCAGAAGACCCCACCGGGTACCACTCATTTCCACTACAAATAGGAAAAAGAGGCTACAATTTACACAAGCTCACCAAAATTGGACAGTTGAAAACTGGAAAAATTTTGCCTGGTCTGATGAGTCTCGATTTCTGTTGAGACATTCAGATGGTAGAGTCAAAATTTGGCGTAAACAGAATGAGAACATGGATCCATCATGCCTTGTTACCACTGTGCAGGCTGGTGCTGGTGGTGTAATGGTGTGGGGGATGTTTTCTTGGCACACTTTAGGCCCCTTAGTGCCAATTGGGCATCGTTAAAATGCCACGGCCTACCTAAGCGTTGTTTCTGACCATGTCCATCCCTTTATGACCACCATGTACCCATCCTCTGATGGCTACTTCCAGCAGGATAATGCACTATGTCACAAAGCTCAATAATTTCCAATTGGCAGTTCTGAAGGCAAAAGGGGGTCAAACACAGTATTAGTATGGTGTTCCTAATAATCCTTTAGGTGAGTGTAAAGTTTAATTTGGTTATATGTGGTTTTGGCCAAAATAAATTTGTTTATTCCATCATGTAAGCAAAGTCAACACTGATTGCAAGGTGTTTGCGTTCATTTATGATTTATTATTATTTTATTTATTTTTGGACTATGGTTAGACATCTAAATTTTCACAGACAGACAGACGAGTTTTAGCCTAGATGTCAGATATATTTTGCATTCACGTGAGCGAAACATTTAATTGTATTAAAGTAATAGTTTAATCTTTTATTGATTTAATATTTGAGCCCCTTTCCAATAATTCCTCTGGTTGGAGCATTTTATCGACGCACCTCAAGTGAAATTTTCAGCATATTTTTGTATCAAAATCAATACTATGTAAATAATGGTGTTTCTGTATAGCTCAGTGGTTGAGCATTGAGTTAGCAGCACAAAAGGTCATGGGTTCGAATCCAGAAACATGTACACCTTGTAAAGTCACTTTGGATAAATGCATTAGAAAAATATATGACTATATAATACTGTCCTGCATTTTCAACCTAACAATCAACATCCGCAAGTGACTAACATGAGTATGTTCATTCGAAAACATTTATGATTTAACAATACTGAAAGATAGTACATAGCGTTTGGGGTTTTAACCTTAAAATGTCTTAATTATGAGTCAATTATGAGACAAATGAATTCATTATAATGAAAAAGTAAACATTTGTGTCAAATTAACAGCAACAATCTCACATATTTTCACAATCATGCTTTTTGCATGTCTTCAAAAGCAACTTGACGTGACTATTTCAGCACGTGCGTTTCCAGGGTATCGGACGCGACTGCCGCTGCTTGCGCTACGCTTTTCCAGTTTAGCATACCTATGCATGACATACACTACATGTTTTAAATGCAAACTTGTTTTAAAAAATTTCTGAGGTTCTGATTCAGAGAAGTGTTGTGTTTGTTTCTACACCACAGTCTCTCTACAGGGGAATTCAACTGAAAAACTGAGGCCACCGACAGTAAAGATCACCACAAATCAACCACCGAAGCTATAGAAATTCTGATTAAAAGTTTGAAAAGCTTAAATTGATTATTCAGCACGTGAGTAATACAAAAGCATGTCCTGTATATACTGTATAAGCATGTGCATACATGCACACATCCTGACTTCTGTGTCCTGATGTGCACTTTTCAAATCATGCACATAAACAATCACAATGTATATGCATGCATATCTCACCCACAGTGTTGAATTTAGTACAATGATAGCCTATGCTAACACGCATTGTAGCAGTTTTACTGTAGCGTATGCAAATGATATAAGTATACACATATAACCGGATAAAAGTTGGATGCAGAATAAAAGTTGATTCACAAAGGAAAGTGAATAATTCTGTCGGTTAAACAACACAACAACATCTTATGGTGACCCAACTTTAAGTTTGCTAATGAATCATCAGGAGTTCCTCTCAACAGGCCCTTAACTCAAATTTACAACTATGGCCATTTTCACTGCTGGTCACATTAGCCCAGATTAATTGTAAAATTACTCTTGGGGTAAGGGGCTGGGTACATCTCTGGTATAAAGGAAACCTTCATAGAAAAGTATCCCACAGAAACCCCAAAACCAGATGGGCATCCCCTGCCATCTTCTCTTTTTGGGTTACGCACCTATATAAACCCCCAACCCCTTTCTCTGCGACATCTTCAGACTAGCATCAGGTCGGAGCGCTATAACTGCACGGTTTCGTTACGAAAGATCCAAACTCCACAGGTAGAAAGATGAATGTATGGTGCAACGTGGTGCTTCTGCTTATAGCGTCTCTTCAGGTAACTGATGGAGCCAGGTTACCTCGATCAAGAAATGACAAGGAACAGCTGCTGAAGAAACTAGAGGAAATAATTCACCCTCTCCAAAAGTATTATGTAAGTATTGGGGTTACAGCGGGCTTAGAAACTTCTGCAAGCCAGATGAATCACTTTAGATCTCATTATGCCTCAGTTTGGCATTGGGTTTTCTAAAGGCATCAATTTATCGCAGAATAATTTTAGTCTTTATTGCAAATTTAAAACTTATTGTACACTTTTGTCTAGTGCAAAAACATTGCTTACTGTATTTGTGCTGTGCACAGTAAGAGCATCCGGTAATTCATGCAATTGGTGACCTTGTTTGAGGATGTGTGGTGGCATGGTTGGTAGAAGATCAACACGTTCAAACTGCACAATTCTTACATTTTCTTTTTCTTGTCCATTGCCTTCAGACCACAACTGGCACAGAATGGGTCGGGAATTCTGTTTTCGCTCCCTATCTGGATCAGCAGAATGTAAGTTTTTATTTTTTTACCCTTCTTACCATGCAAAATATCATGAATTTATTTACAGTACCATGACAGAAGAAATGGTCCCAAGTTGTCGCCAAGGCAACAGCATCCTTTATAAAAGTCCTAATATGTATACATTAAGTACCAATTTGAGATACTACCATGATTTGTTTTTGTGCAAAGGTATACTTTTTGAAAGGTACAGCCTAGGGATCATTATTTGACCATGTGTACATTAATGATGTGTGTTCCTCTCAGTTGAGGGCTTCCTGCACGTGTCAGACGATGTTGCTGGATAGAATTTTGAAAATCTACGAAGAAATCTTCACAGACATGAGCAACAACGCTGAGAAGAAAGACGTAAAAACCAACCTAACAAAAGCGGTGAGCGAGGTAAAGAAGCTGAGACTTAAATTTAAGGGAGAGCATGAGCTTTGGAGAGATCTTCAAGACGTTCACTTAATCAAGGTATGAATGTTAAAAATGTTTGCATTGAGAAAAGCACGTGAAGACGTGTTTATTATGATTGTATATCTTCAGATTATATATATTTTTTTTACTCAGGCGAAAAATGGTACAGTCCAGAAAGGAGCGCTGAATGAATTTCTCATGGTGTTTGATTTGGCCTACTGAGATGAACGTTGGGTCTACAGAAAGCACAGATGAAGGATGAAGTAACAAGTGTTCAACAAAGAGGACAAAACTTCTAAGCATTTACTACAGCTTTAAAATCAATTATTTAATTGTATTATTTATTACCTTTTAATTATTTCTCATTTGATCTGCCTGCAGTGTTGGCCTATGCAGGTTTGATGTACTGCATTGGTTTTATTATTATTATTATTGTGCTAATAATAATTGTTTTAAACAATGTGACTCTGTATCTAAAATAAAAACACACATTATGTTTAAAATTATGCCTTGTTTGATTCAATAAATAACTGAACAGAATATTCAATAACTATAAAATCCAAAAACATTTGAACGTGCGCCCCACCAAACAAAAATCCTAAATCTCACTCCAGCTATAAGTTGGCAACCCTGAGTATATACTGTACCATAGCAATATAAACCCCTATAATTGGTCTATATTAATGATTATATTTACATGTTAGAGGGATAGTTCGGCCAAAAATGATATTAAACCCATGATTTACTCACCCCCAAGCTGAAGGTCATGGACTATGGGTGGACCCCGTAACATACATTAAATCAACTGAAAGATCTAAAACATTTTATAAAATATCCGAAAATGTGTTTGTCTGAAAAACGATGGACATATGCAACTCGGACAGCTTGGGGGTGAGTAAATCATGGGTTTAATATCATTTTTGGCCGAACTATCCCTTTAACTTGTCGGACAAACTAGTAAACAATCTCATTTAAAGGTTTGTTGGCTATCATCACAGTCTGATAAAATTGACAAAATAGAGTTATGTGCAAGATGCATGGATTACATATTTTTTGGACATAAGTTACAGAAATAGTTCACCCAAATATAAAAAAATCCGTCATAATTTACCAAATTTAATTTAAACACTCATGCCATCCCAGATGTATACGACTTCCAACTTCTTGTGAGGAGACGTGCATATGACAACTACAAAGCAAAAAGGGGAGAGTTAAAGTGCACCCATTTCGTTGCTAAAAAACAATGTTATTTTGTTTGGTATAATACGATGTGTTTGAATGGTTTATGGTTAAAAAAACACCATTATTTTCCACATACCATACATTTTTCTAGCTCCAGATTTCACTCTCTTCCTGAAACGCGCTGATTTGAAAAGCGCTGTGTCCCTGATTGGTCAGCTAATCTGTATGTTGTGATTGGCCTGAATGCCACTGACATTAACCAGAAATGTGACACTACCTCCCATATTTGAAAGATTCGCACACAGTGCAATGCTAACAGGAGTTCACTTACAGGCTGAGTCCGAAGCAAGAGGAATTATGATAATGTCGGTCTTTACTACGTCAACATGCCCAGGAAGTAAACTGTTGCCTACAATCTGTGTGTTTGTTGTCGTCCAAGAAAAGAGTTTTACGTTGAAGAGATAACTCACATTATCATTTCCTTTGGGGTTTGTACATATACTCAACTAAAGGATTATTAGGAACACCATACTAATACTGTGTTTGACCCCCTTTCGCCTTCAGAACTGCCTTAATTCTACATGGCATTGATTCAATAATGTGCTGAAAGCATTCTTTAGAAATGTTGGCCCATATTGATAGGATAGCATCTTGCAGTTGATGGAGAATTGTGGGATGCACATCCAGGGCACGAAGCTCCCGTTCCACCACATCCCAAAGATGCTCTATTGGGTTGAGATCTGGTGACTGTGGGGGCCATGATTTGAGCTTTGTGACATGGTGCATTATCCTCCTGGAAGTAGCCATCAGAGGATGAGTACATGGTGGTCATAAAGGGATGGACATGGTTAGAAACAATGCTCAGGTAGGCCGTGGCATTTGATGATGGCTAATTGGCACTAGGGGCCTAAAGTGTGCCAAGAAAACATCCACCACACCATTACACCACCAGCAGCAGCCGGCACAGTGGTAACAAGGCATGATGGATCCATGTTCTCATTCTGTTTACGCCAAATTCTGACTCTACCATCTGAATGTCTCAACAGAAATCGAGACTCATCAGACCAGGCAAAAATTTTCCAGTCTTCAAGTGTCCAGTTTTGGTGTAGCCTCTTTTTCCTATTTGTAGTGGAGATGAGTGGTACCTGGTGGGGTCTTCTGCTGTTGTAGCCCATCCGCCTCAAGGTTGGGCATGTTGTGGCTTCACAAATGCTTTGCTGCATACCTCGGTTGTAACGCGTGGTTATTTCAGTCAAAGTTGCTTTTCTATCAGCTTGAATCAGTCGGCTCATTCTCCTCTGACCTCTAGCATCAACAAGGCATTTTCGCCCACAGGACTGCCGCATACTGGATGTTATTCCCTTTTCACACCATTCTTTGTAAACCCTAGAAATGGTTGTGCGTGAAAATCCCAGTAACTGAACAGATACTCAGAATATACTCAGACCAGCCCCGTCTGGCACCACCAACCACGCCACGCTCAAAATTACTTAAATCACTTTTCTTTCCGATTCTGACATTCAGTTTGGAGTTCAGGAGATTGTCTTGACCAGGACCACACCCCTAAATGCATTAAAGCAACTGCCATGTGATTGGTTGATAAGGTAATTGCATTGAAGAGAAATTGAACAGGTGTTCCTAATAATCCTTTAGGTGAGTGTATACTAAATAAACATATAATTTTGCTTTAGAAGCTCCAAATATTAACCCACTTGAATTATTTGGGTTATTTTAATGATGATGTTTGTGTTTTTGAGCTTCACCATTTTGACCCCCATATAAGAAGATAACATAACCGCATGTTAAGTAAGGAACTGGCCATTGAATTATTCAAAATAATGCAGCACAAGTAATTCAAAGGACCGGAAGTAAATTATTCTGCTTATACCACAAACATTACTCTGGTGCCTATTTTTAAGACATTTGACAAGTTAGGTGTGCAGTTTACAGAACAATAATCAACACCCATTGAACATTTCTCAGCCAATCAGAAAAAAACATTCAACAGGCCTGTAGTACAATTTACAACAATTTGTTTGTGTTCAACTGGAGAGGCTAAATCATGTTGGAATTTCTGGGTGAACAATCATCACATCATATGATAAACCATTCATTCACAATCACGCTGGATTAAAGCATATACTCTCAGACGTCACATAGCCCGTTGGCTGAACTTCTGATGCATATGCCACACTTTTCTGGAAACCCTTCAGAAGTTTTCAAAGTTGGCCTGAATTATACAGGTCACGATCTTTAACGGTCCACCCAGAAATGATGCTTAGACTGGCTAGGCCACGCCAGAACCATGATATGCTTCTTACAGAACCACTTCTTGGTTATCCTGGCTGTGTGCTTTGGGTTCTTTGGGTCGTTGTCATGTTGGAAGACCCAACCTCGACCCATCTTCAATGCTCTAACGAGGGAAGGAGGTTGTTAGCCAAAATCTCGCAATACATGGCCCCGGTCATCCTCTCCTTAATACAGTGCAGTCGCCATGTCCCATGTGCAGAAAAACACCCCCAAAGCATAATGCTACCACCCCCATGGTTCACAGTAGGGATGGTGTTCTTGGGATGGTACTCATCAATCATCACGTTTTGTGGAATTATGACCAAAAGGTTCTATTTTGGTCTCATCTGACCACATGACTTTCTCCCATGATTCCTCTGGATCATCCAAATTGTCATTGACAAACTTAAGACGGGACTGGACATGTGCTGGTTTAAGCAGGGGAACCATCCGTGCCATGCATGATTTCAAACCATTAAATCTAAGTGTATTACCGACAGGAACCTTGGAAACGGTGGTCCCAGCTCTTTTCAGGTCACTGACCAGCTCCTCCCGTGTAGTTCTGGGCTGATTTCTCACCTTAGGATCATTGAGACCTCACGAGGTGAGATCTTGCATGGAGCCCCAGTCCGAGGGAGATTGACAGTCATGTTTAGCTTCTTCCATTTTCTAATGATTGCTCCAACAGTGGACCTTTTTTCACCAAGCTGCTTGGCAATTTCCCCGTAGCCCTTTCCAGTCTTGTGGAGGTGTACAATTTTGTCTCTAGTGTCTTTGGACAGCTCTTTGGTCTTGGCCATGTTTGTAGTTGGATTCTTCCTGATTGTATGGGGTGGACAGGTGTCTGTATGCAGCTAACGACCTCAAACAGGTCCATCTAATTTAGGATAATAAATGGAGTGGAGGTGGACATTTTAAAGGAAGACTAAAAGGTCTTTGAGGGTCAGAATTCTAGCTGATAGACAGGTGTTTAAATACTTATTTGCAGCTGTATCATACAAATAAATAGTTCAATTTCCATTTTGATTATTTTTAGATTATGTCTACCACAGTGGACATGCACCTACGATGACAATTTCAGACCCCTCCATGATTTCTAAGTGGGAGAACTTGTAAAATAGCAGGGTGTTCAAATACTTATTTTCCTTACTGTACATTAGGTGTTTTGGTATGAATCAACATTCGCATACAGAAGATATAAGCATTTAAAGCGAACAGTTTAGCATGTGTGCTTAAAAAGTCTAGAATTTTTATGATATTATCCTACACTACACAGGGAATAATATGGATTTTTTTCCAGAAAACCTCTTGCATAAAATAGATTCAAGCACTTTCAATGACCTGTATCTATGTATGTACATTTTCAAAAACTTCCCAGGGCCTTGAATTTTTTCCCCCAGATTCACAAACTTCAAGGATTTCCAGGAACCGTGAGAACCCTGTAATGCAAATTGAATCGCAATTCATTGGGTAATCCATTAAACCCACCCAACAATCTCTTCATAAATCCAGTCATTCTGACGAAAAAATGCTTAATCTACACATTCTGGTTTTAATAGTAGAGAAAAGTTCAGAGAAAGGTTTTTGAGGTTCAAATTATGAGAATGGTTGTTTGTTGCTATACACCACACACAGTCTCTCTGCAGGGGAATTCAACTGAAAAACTATGTGGCCACAGGCAGTAAAAATGTAACTTAAGCAAATTAAGATTACCACAATACAACCACCAATGCAATAGAAATGCATATGGCACCGAAAGCACAAAAATGAAAGCATGTTTTAATCCGTCACTTGGAGCAATGGACTGATAAGCTCTTCCCCATGCATTGTGATAGTCAAAAATTGGCACATTTGCAATGCAGTCTGTGCACTTTTGCACAAAAACGATTTGTGTCGAATGCATATTCACATGTGCATGCATCCAGATAAATGCAAGCACACAATCACCAATAATGTACATGCATGCTTCATACAAATTTGCCAATATTATTTTGTTTTACCAGGCATCAGTGTGAAAATCTGAAAGACTCAAGGTGGGAAGAGCACACATCGGTAATGATCAATTAAATGTTTGTGCATAGCAGCACATTGGAAAATAGATGGCAGTTAGATATAAAACCAGTGAATAACATCTGATGGGGACCCAAGCTCCAGTTTCCTAATGAGTCATCATGTCTTCATCGTCTCAACAGGCCACCAACCCAGCCGGTAAGACATGCGTTGCAAAAATGGCAATTCCTTATCCAAAATGATTTGGACGTTAATACAACCACCATGATGTTAATACAACGTCACTCACCTAATAGCATCACATCCCTGATTTAAAGGAAACCTTCATAGAAATGTAACCCACAGAAACCCCAAAACCCCAAGCGCATCCCCTACCGCCTTCATAGTGTTGCTCTTTTTAGGCTGTGCTATATAAACCCCCGACCCCTTTCTCACTGGCATCACTCACCTGCCGAGCAGCATCAGCTCAGGACCTTCAGTTCGGTTCCACATCGCAATATCCAAAAGCACGTAAAAATGGATTCTTGGCTCACAATAATGCTGATGTGTGGACTTCTTATAGCATCTCTTCAAGGAACCGATGGATTCAGACTTCGACGTTCTAAACAAGACAAGAACCAAATGCTGGAAACAAATATCAAGCAACTACAAAATCATTACGTAAGTACAATACACGTCTAACGATCTAGACTTCCACTTTAGGCTTTAAAGCAACTCATATGCATTCATTATGAATCAGTTTAGATCAACCTCATAACTGTTCCAGTTTTGATTTTGAAGCTAATATGAGCAACAGGATGTTTTATAGACACAATCAAAGTCAGAAATAATTGCATGCATTGCAAAATGCATTTATTTAGCTAAAACAGTGATGCTCTGGTGCCATACCATATGTAAACAAACACACTGACACAGAATGGCCCCAAGCTGTCACTGTTGCAGTACCCTTTAAAAAGGTCCTAATATGTACCATTAGGTACAGATATGTATACATTTTGTACCTTTGAGATACTAATATGCACTTTTTAGGTGCAAAGGTGTGCTTTTTAAATGGGTCCCACCTAGGGTGGCCATTCGTGCCAGTTCCGCCGGACACGTCCCGAACTTGTTTTCGGGACGTGTCCGGCGGAACTGGCACGAATGGCCACCCTAGTACCACCACAGTGACAGCCCATTTTTTTCTGACAGTGTAGTCTGCACACAGTATGCCACATAGCAACCACATAGATGTATACAAGCAACAGCAAGCGCTTTGTAAGCGGAAAGCATCTGTTTTCCCAAGCCAGACCACCAGTCATGTGGTGACCCTGTTTAGTTTTTGATGGTTATTCTGGTGTGAAACACAGCACAGCTATGCACAATCATTTGTGTCCACTTTTGCAGAACACACTTGGTGCAGAATGGGTCAGGATAAAAGTTTTTGATCTGGACCGGGTGAATGTAAGTACTTTTTATGCCATGCACACATTTATTGTTGGGTCACAATGCATGCAGATTAGTTCAAATTATGTGTTTTTGATTTCAGGTTTTGAAGTCAAGTTCATGCACCTGTCAGTCGCTGATGCTCGAAGGAATGTTGAACGTCTATGAAAAAATCTTCACGGATATGCTCAAGAAGTTGGAGAAGAAAGAACTGAAAGCCAGCGTCAATGATATCATGAAAGAGGTTAAAAATGTGAGAGATAAATACAGTGTGGAACAAAAGCTTTGGAAAGACCTTCAAGACCTTCACCATGTCAAGGTATGTGTGCACTACAGTGAATTTCATTTTTTTATCAGGCCGTGCGTTACCTGGGAATCAAACCCATACTATAAGCGCAATGTTCTACCAGTGCACTTATGGGGTATGTGTTTGCTCCCATACAGGAGAAAAACAGCACAATCCAAGGAGTGGCGTTGAATGAGTTTCTCATGGTGATTAATGAAGCCTACACAGAGAAAGAAGATTCGCGATCCAATCAAAGTACTGTCTGACCTTGTACTGTAGCATACTAGTGCCTTGCTATTGTATTATTTATTTATAAGTTATATGGAAAGAATTATTTATTTTTGTTTTATCGTGCAATCTACTACAACACAACACAATACAACTATAACTTAAAAACTAACTTATTTTCACACAGTCACAAATGTGTTTACATCATTTACAGTGTACAGAACAGGTGAATGTTGATTTAAACTATATAAAAATTTGCTTTAAATATTTTGTGTTATTTTGTCTGTATGGTTTATTGAAATAAAATAATATTGCATTTATTTGTTTTGTCTTGCTTTCATTATTTAAAACACAGCAAAATCACCAGTGTTAAATCTACACTGCTGGTGTTTATATGGGTACCACCAGTCCTGGTGGTACACATATATACACCAGTAGTGTACATTTAACACTGGTGAATTTGCTGTATACACTTTTTAAAATGAAGGTGCTTGAAAGGGGTTTTCACAAGAACTGTTTCTGGTTCCTCAAAGACCCATTGAGTCAAAGATATATTTTTGAAAGAGTATAAAAAACCTTAAAAACAATCACCCACAAAGAAGGGGCTGGAGGGCTACGGCGTTCAAAACAGTATACAGAATGTCAAAAAATATATATAAATCGAAGGTGCTCTTTGGCAAATAAGCAAAATATCAAAAATAACAAAAGGAAACCAAGGCACTCTTCTAAATTATAAAACAACATTTCTGCCCTTATGAAGGCCTAGATGTAGGCCGAAACATGTTGGTGGTATTTTTAAGTTCCATTATGCACTATAAAAAACCTTTTTGTGAAACTGAAAGATTCTTCGGAAGTAATAAGGTTCTTTATGGAGCCATACCACTAAAATGGTTCTTCTATGACATCATTTATATTTAAAGGGATAGTTCACCCAAAAATGAAAACTATGTCATCATTTCCTCTCATGTTGTTACAAACATGCATACATCTCTTTGTTCTGATGAATATGAAGGAGGATATTTAGAGGAATGTTTGTAAGCCCCATTTACTTCCATATTATTCTTTTTTCCAACTATGGAAGTGAATGGGGCTCATAAACTGTAAAAAGTGATTAAAAACTTTTATTTCAAATTTTGTGCTTTAGTCTTACCAATTGAAGTATACCCTACTTTCACTTTTTAATGTGCACACTTTTAAAATGGCTGGGTTATTTTTGACCCATAATGGGTAAATATTGGACAGAACACACTGCTGGGTTAAAATTGACCCAATGCTGGGTTGTTTTAACCCAACTGCTGGGTTATTATACCCCATGGTTGCATAACAAAAACCTGACATTGGGTTATTTTTAACCAATGTGTTTTGTCCAATATTTACCCATTATGGGTCAAAATTAACCCAGCCATTTTTAGAGTGTCATAAGTAACCATTTTCTAAATCTAAAATGTATAAAATAATTCAAAATCAGCCTTAAAGGATTCTGTAAGCTGTATTGCTCACTTTGGCCACCTTTCAACAACATATTAAATACGTCAGCAAACCCTTACACTCAAAAATGAAGAGAATGACTCAAACACGATAATAAACAATAATGCCAAGTGTTCAAATTATTATTTGCTCTTTAAAGAGTCTAGAACCTAGCCTGGTTAGCCAGACCTACATCAAGATGTAAGGTCTGGCAACTCTTCACACAAACGGCTCAATGCAAGGGGCGGGATATAAGGTTGTCCCTCAAAATGCCTCTGCACGCAATAGGATAGCGCTATGACCAATCAGAGCAACGAAGAACGAAGTTTTCAAGTAGGAACCGTCGCAGCTCTGTCGTCATCATGTTAAGCCCGCCCCACAGACGCTACACACGATGTGATTGGCCTGACCAAATTTTGGTTTTTGGAGCTGTTAAGTGTATTGTGAGTGCCTAGACTAAACCCTGGCAGCAAATATATTTTGCGGCCGCTAGGGTGCGTCTAGATTTCTAGGCTATCTAGAACCAGATATTGATGCAGTTGTACAGGATACCCAGTTTAAATATATCTGTCTATCAGTAGGGACATTTTCTGCCTGCTATTCCATTAAAACTTATTTAGGCTACTGTACCTTTAAAAGTTACTTATCTATGACTTAGTAAAATAACAATGACAGATTTTTAGGATATATCTAGTCATAACTTGTAGTATTCGGTTTTATTCAGAACTTCTATTGCAAGGGTCCCCAACCTTTTGTGAGCAAGGGCTACCACAATAGATAAAACAATCTGGATGGCTACTTTTTTGATAGTCTTCTCAAAACTTTTACTTGTTGATTTTATTTTACTTGTTGATATGTGTTATCATTGTTTAAAATGTTAGCATACATAAAAGAAGCCAAGCTAATATAAAAAAATATTTAATAAATAAATATTAAAAGTGAGGCTATTAATAGAATGTGCTTTGGCCGGCAACCTGGTGCCCCGTGTTGGAGACCACTGCTCTATTGTATCCACTGGACCAGTGGTTTTCAAACGCGAGATGGTGCCAGGGGGCCCCAGTTTCATGACATTTTATGAAATACATTCATTTATCATGAATTCTGTAATTCTGTAAAAAAAATAAGGCTACTAACCAAAAGCACTACTTTTTTGTATAATTTAATGTTTATTTTTTTATTAAAATGTTGCGTTATAGAACAGTTTTTTGTCACAAATTTTCTTTGGGGTGCCGTGAAGGAATGCACCGTACACAAGGGGGGCCACACGCTGAAAAAGTTTGGGAACCACTGCACTGGACCATTACAAACCATCCACAATGTAACAAAATTATGTGATCAATAAGTCATATCAACATTTTAAGCATTCAGCAGACGCTTTTATGCAAAGCGTCTTACATCGCATTGCAAGGTATACATTCTTTTTATCAGTGTAAAAAGTGAAAAAATACTTCAATTGGTAACACGTAAAAAATTTATTTTATCACTTTAAAGTAAACATTACATTACATTACTTTTTACATGCCTACATTTTTTAGTTGTTACCAATTTGAGTAATTTTTAAAGTTTTTTTTTACTTTGTTACAATTTTTTTTTTTTTACAATTTTTTTAATGTTACCAATCAATTACAATATACAAGTTTCTCTTGAACGCATTTTTGCTTTTTTTGGTTCAACGTTCACAATCACAGTACTGTCTATCTTCAAAAAGAAACGCACAGACTAGATATGATAACTTTTTAACTGATTAATCCTGAAAACCGAAATCGATTTCAAGTCATCATTGCGTAGAAGGAATATCCTTTTCGGTTTCCACGTAGTTTGTATGAGGCATTTTGGGAGAGTGGGGCAACACCAATCTATGAGGGCAACACCACCACAGAGGAAAAAGAGAAGTCAAATGTGACATCATCGATTACGCTGGAAAATAACGCACACCCTCATCACTGAGGTCCAGATTGTCAGCCGACAGTACTTTTCCGACTAACTTTCAGCATGTGTATATGCAAAAATGTGGTTTTCTCACCTTGAATTTTTGCAGTAAATGGAGCAAGTAGAAGTCTCACTTACTATCCTCAGACAGTGAGTCACGCTTATACATTTATTTCAAACACAAGAAGCAAAGTATTTCACAAAAAGAAGTTAACCGTATTACGTAAAACTAAAAATACACAAAAAGTATTAAGAAACTTTCGGAGGTTTACATTTACTAGAACATGTTTGAACTGACTTAAAACATCCAAAAAAGCTTTAAACTAAAATAGCTGAGAAATGTAAAGTCTGCATCATTTGTTCGCAATTTCAATTTGTACGTATTTAACGAGGTATTCATTTGTACGACCACATTCATAAGATTTGCTCTCACTCATGACGTTGGGGTTAGGGGTGGAGTTTCATTATTGTTTTTACAATTTTACGTGTACCATTCGCTTCGTACGAATTCCTTCGAATTTGCCAACCCGTAAAATACGTACGAGTTCATGTGAGATTCGGCTGGATGTCACTCACTCGCATCTAGTTTTCAGTGCGGTTTAAGTGTCCAGACACTGTATGTAGTATCACCCTCGCCCTTCTGGGAGGAAAAGCAACTTCCACATTGTAAAATGCTTCATCCTGTCTCACACTACGTATCACTTCTGCATCTCCGGCTCCATTCTCTGTATTTGAATCTCTCTGTGCAGAGGTGAGCTGTTGCTGCTAAAACCTCAAAGCTGGTTGCATCTCCAGCTAACAACAGCAACAAGTCATTTTTCTGACATCATGTGACGAAAACTCCTTTTTTATCTCCACACCATCTTACTGTATTTTACCATCTGTTTGCTCAACATCTTACAGATCAAACGGGTGATTCTGTGGTATTTCTTCTGAATTACTTCCCTTGGCTGCATATCCAACAAACAGCTGATGGAGTCTACAACGAGCTGAAGTCGCTTTGGATAAAATTGTCCGCAAAATGCAAAAACATGGACTTGACTTTTAGCCATTGCATACTAAAGACTAAAAGGGCATAATGACAAACACTGACACATGTATAATTTTAATTAACAGATCAAAATGAGAACCACAATTTCCTTCCCCCATTTGCAGCCATTCACATTTAAGCATTATTGAAGCAGCGCTGGTCATAGATGCATATATAACAGTTATGTCATTTCGACAAGGCCCAAGTTGCCCAGATTATTATCTGCATCACATGAAAGATCCCCAGACCACAAAACCACCAACAGCCCCGCCTAGTGGCATCCACAGGATTCCAGGAGAGAAGATGCGTGGTGGGCTTTATGGTGCTCAGCAGTATCATGGTGCATTTGATTTAAAGGAAACTTCGTCGCCACACAATTCACACCTCTATCACAGCTTCTCGCTCACACTCGCACATAACTATAAATACACCATTCAGTCAAGCAGTTAGACACATTCAGTCCAGAGTCAGGACACGAGCACTTTCGGGTCCCACGAGAGCGTTATCGTTAAAGGGACGAGTTCGACTTGAGCGATAGGAGTACAAACTTTGGCGTGTACCTTTAACTTGAATACTACTATGGAGCATCGAGTGACAACGTTTTTCTTGGGAATGTGTTTGTTGGCTTCTCAATGGATGACTTGCGAGTCCAGGAACAGCGTACCTGAGAACCTGGACCAGAGCATTTCGGAGCTTACTAAGTTTTATGTAAGTATAGCAGTTTGGATTTATACTCCATCACAAACAGGAAGTAGAGATGCTACCTGAGATGCCAAAAGTATCATGGCCTGAGAGATGCCCATTATGCAAGAAACCAGGCCTCAAGTAGGATTTGCTTCTCGGTCATCTTTATCTGCAGTTTGTTAATTGGCAGCAAAATACTGTGAATAACACAGGAAGTCTTGATGTCTGAAACCTTTGTATGTGGGTCTTTGTCACTTTCCAGTTTACAGTTTTATCTCTTCTGTAGGTTGTGTTTGGGTGACAGATGAGTCTATAACGCTCAACAATATTCATCTGAATTGGGCCAGAGTTCAAAATGACAATGTTAACATAATCGTGTGTCCCATGCATACGCTGACCTCAGCATGTTTGATTTCTTTCAGGGGGAGAAAGGTGGCGATTTGCACAACGGACAACCCGTCTTTTTGTTGGTGCTGAAAGATTTAAAGGTGAAGTTTGAGGTAAACAGTTTCCTTAAATACCCAACTGCACTATGACCCGTTACAGGCGTCTGCACTATATGGGGTATAAACATATTCATTCACACACTCTTAAAAATAAAGGCACTAAAGGTTCCTGGCAGTGATGTCATAGAAGAACCATTTTTGGTTCCCCAAATTTTCTCTCTAGGGAAAGTTTGTAAAAAGAACCCTTTCTTTTTTTTAACCTTATATACTATTAAAATGTTGTTTAACTCAAGTTTCAACTTAAAAATATTGGTTAACACAAGTATTTTGAGTTTTACTTTATGGCTTCTTTACGAAACCATACGTCCTGACAAAGTACCTTCATTTTTACAGCGTACAATGTGTGCATGCCTAAGTAGTTATAATGTTTTTTTTGTATGTAGGAAACTGAACAGAAGCTGCTGATGAGTATTATAATAGAAACGTACAGTAGGATCTTCACCCGCATGCAAAATGAGAGCAAGGATGAAGATGTAAGAGAGAAACTGGACCACGTCCTCGATCACCTGAACAAAATCCGAGAAAACTACTTCCCGGGCAAGAGCGCTGAGCTCAAGACCTACGCTGAAGTTTTATGGGCCATCAAGGTGAGATGAAAGTGTCAGATGATTTCTTTAACAAAAAGTATAAGCATTGAATGGATAACATGCAGGCCAACCAAGAAGTGAATTTGCCATACAGCAATGCACCTTTTAGGTACAAAAGTATACTTTTTGAAAAGGTACCACCCTAGTGCCAACTTTTGTACCTTCTTGTACCTTTTATTCTGAGAGTGTACATTGTGGGGACATGTGGCCGGCCATGATGTGCATTTAAAAAAATAAAACTGCAGAAAGGTTTTGTGTTACCAAAAAGGAATCTTTGCCATATAGTGATATTGAATTACTGTTTGAACTGATATTACGCTTTAATTTTGCATTGACAAAAGTTGGTTAAACGTCATTTTTGGTAACACAAAACCTTTCTGCAGTTAAATTATTTTAAATACACATCATGCCTGCCACAGGTCCCCACAATGTACACGCTCAGAATAAGAAGGTACAAGAAGGTACAAAAGTTGGCACGAGGGTGGTACCTTTTCAAAAAGTATACTTTTGTACCTAAAAGGTGCATATTGGTACCTCTACCAAAATGGTATATATTATGAAAAGTTACCGTCCCATTGACAACTTTTGTAGATGGTTTAGACTCGTACTATTGTCGTGGGGACATTTGGAC
The DNA here is from genome assembly GCF_030506205.2 of Paramisgurnus dabryanus. Classification (NCBI taxonomy): domain Eukaryota; kingdom Metazoa; phylum Chordata; class Actinopteri; order Cypriniformes; family Cobitidae; genus Paramisgurnus; species Paramisgurnus dabryanus. Next base: position 30,116,062 of record NC_133337.1, on the reverse strand, counting down.
CCACAATGTATAAAATCAATAAAATATCAAATAAATAGGCCTCCATGTGATATGAAGAAAATCGCCTACACAGCAAAATCCCCACTGTTAAATGTATAAATACCACAAGACCTGGTGATACCCATATATACACCAGCGGTGTACTTTTTACATGGGTTATTTTGCTGTGTACACTTTAAAAATAAAGGTGCTACAAAAAGGACTCTTCATAGCGATGCTATAGGAAATCCATTTTTGGTTACCGAAGAACCTAAGAAACTTTGTGAACCAGAAAGGTTATTTATTGAACCATAAATGGTTAATTTATGGCATCGTGTAGCACCTTTATTTTTAGGAGTGCAACCAATAGGTGTGCACAAGATTACATTTTCTTGCTTCGTGTTAATAGCAACTAATAACTAACTAAACATGTTCCCATTTTAGGAAAATGACCCGATGGTCCAGCGCAAAGCATTGTTCGAGCTGAAGAAAGTCTACAGGGAAGCGACGCAGCTGAGACACGGGAATAATAAAGACCGCAGGAGACGTCAAACCAAAAACTTAAAGCGGCAGAAGTCGGATAGGTCCTAGTGTTGATCATTTTTTGAAAATAGTGGAAAATCAATTCTATTTATTTTATTTATAAAACAAATTGTGTATTTGAAAACGTATTAAAACTGACAATATTTATTTGTTCTTATTTATTTAATTGTTTAAATCTCAGGGCTATAATTTGCTAGTTATGACAACTAGCGAGAGTGGTGTATAGTCTATGACTAAATAAATTCATAATTTTAAATAATGTTGCTGTTTGACTTCATTCTGTGCCAACTATTTACTCTCCTGCATCTATTGTATTGTTTCCATCAGATAAAGAGTTGTTACACTGTTTTTTTGATATGGAGATGTCTCCCTTTTCCTCTGATATTACAAACTCTTTGTCATCAACATCATCAGCATGAAACCCACAGAACTCAATCCAAATCAGTGAATATCCCAGTGACGATAAACGTGTCCCTGCCAGCCCGAAATAAAAAGAAAAATAATCTATGGCAGACCCAAGCTTGAAATGAGACACCAAAATCTGTGAATCTGGAGACAAAGTGCCACTTTATTGTCCCAATTCTTATGAAGGTCACCGTAAGTGTGTGTGTATATGAATACATAAATGCCAGCAAGGATCACCTGAACAGAATTTCATCCTTCACTAGGTTTTGTTTTGATCAAGCTACAGCAGGTCACACGAGAGCCTTTCAAAAACAACTCCTCCTCCTCTTCTTAGAGAGTCTATGCGGAAATACAACACCAAAAAATGCCATTAAACGGTTTGTTTTCATTAGTCTGTATACAGAAAAGCAGCCTATCCTAACACGATCATGCATGATGCAACAAATTAACTTGTATAAGGTTTCGCTGTAACTTCCTTTAATAGAAGTGAATTTTATACTTCTCATGTGGCTGCCAGTAAAAGCTTTATCAAATCTAGTAGGGCGGAGTCCTGAAGCTTTGTATGCTGGATTTAGTGACTGACACCATTTGCTCAAGTTAACAGTGGGAAAATACCCATACATTATTAAAGTCCATAATCTAGAATTGCTTTGCTATTTAAAAGACACCCTGTCTTGCAAGATGATGCCTTGACAAAAGACTGAAACTGGCCAATGCTAGTAGTAGGTATATAGTGGGAAATACATAACCCAACACACGGTACGCTGGTGACCAGTTCAACAAGACAGTGGCACAATGGTGAAGAAAGAAATATGATGATGTAAGGGTGTGTTTCTCAGCAAAAACAATGATTTTGTAATGAACACAAAGCCAATACTATAATAACACATTCTTTCTTAATGCTAACAAAAGGGCCGACCAATGCATGCTTTAGTAAAGCATCTATATAAACAACAACAAATTATAATTTTTACACATGCCTATTCTCACCACAGTTTTGAAAAAGGCAAATGTTTATTCTTTCTTAAGCTTTTAAGGGGAGGCGCTCTTTAAATATACAAGGTCTTATCTGTCAACATACTGTGAAGAGTTTGCAAACAAGCACCTTTCCATAAATTTGGAAACTCTACCACATACCAGTGTCGCATGCAGGGCATTGACATCTTTGTTTTATGCAAGTGAACACATGCAACCATTTATTTTTTATATGATCTCAGTGATTGAATAGAAAATGTCAATGAGTAGTCATGCAATATCATGAATGATATTGACTCTTCTGATGTGAATTAACACTGTAACACATAATGCAGTGATGTTGACTCATTGATTTCAATCTTGAAAGGATAATAAAATTAAAAGGAAACATCTTACTATTAGTCGAAATATGACTTATACTATTTGTTAACCTGCATCACTTGGCATTCAAATTTATCTTAAAGGGTTTTTTTCTAAATATATGCAAAACCTGACATGTTTTATTATAAATTAGCATTTTTATCAGGCTCATATGTTTAGGTTCACTAGTTTCACTTTAATGGCAATGAAAAGGTTATTAGACAGTAATTGAAATGCCTTATTTTCACATTTAACAAATTGTACTGTTTTCACTGCAAAACCCTCTAAGTGCATTCAAGCTTTTTTGGCAAAAACCTCCATTACTAAAAAAAATCCACTTCTTTGGACTAGACATAGTAAACATTTTCAAAATGAACAAAATAAGTAACTTGAAACATTGCAAATGATGAAAGTCAGAAAGTAAAAATAAAGAAACTGAACCACACACTAAGCCGAAGGTATACTAGGGACATCCGCGCGCCGTCCGCATGACGTCATTTTCGTCATCAGGACCGTCCTCTTGCAGCCCAAAATTTGAGACCGTGCAGACAGTCCGTGCACAACAGCGCATGCGCGTGAAAGTATTTAGAAAAGACACTCCACTTCAAACAATTATACAAAGAAAATAGACGTTTTATATCGTTTTTCTTCTTTAATTTGTACTTCTTCCAAGAACAGAAAGCTGTGGAGCATGTTCGTAACCGTAATGTTTGATTCCTGTTCTTTGTTGTCTTGTTGTTTGTTCTAAACTGTGTTTGCAATGGTGGATCGGCTACTTTTCTTCACCTATCCTAATGTTTTAATGTAAAGTAAATGTCGCCAAATCAGTGCAGCCCTGATAGAGTAATAATTTGAATAAGAAATCATTTGTATTGCGTATAGTGTAAACGCGGCCATCCGCGTGTATATGCGGGGAGTATACTTGGAAAGCTGTGCACGCGAGCCGGAAGTGGACGCGGAAAAAGGAATACCCCGGCCTTTAGGAGGCGCTGTGATGCACCTCACTTCCACATACGTTTTGTATTCAGGTCCAAGTACTCACAAGGGACACAAGTTTGAATGTGATCGACGGTCATTTTGTGCACAAATGATTCATCCCATTTATCTAAGCACTTGAAGGACTTTGTTGAAAAATGCATAGCGGTATTTCTAAAGCCGCAAATAAGCCGATTTGAAGGCAAAGTATTTGAGAATATATAATACGCTCCGAGAACATTCGTTTAATATCAACTTATTTTTGAAGAAGGTGGTTTTTAGGAACTTTGGCATGAGCTCCTTGTTTGTTTTCCTGTATGACATATTGACCGCAAATATACACAAATGTTATCATGTTGTGGTAGCCTTAGTGACAATGACAACAAAGTCTATCCTCCATCAAAAAAAAGTATTACTCATATGTAATGATAAGACATACATCACTTCATATATTTTTATATAGATATTTCTCTCATATATGGGAAATTGTTGTGGTAATGATGCCATAATTTTAGTTTTTAAGAATTTTTTGTGTGAGGTGGGGGGCTTTCAGGCTTTTATTATACAGGATGGTAAAGTGTGTGATTGGGTCAGACTCGAACCCGTGTCCCAATGAGCCAACAGCTCTTATACGCCTGTAATGCACATATAGGCCAGAGTTACAACTCCCACATGGTGCCACAGTGTATGTAAAAATTTAATTTTTCTCCAAATTTATCAACAAAGCGGTCAAAACTGAAACGGTAATGGATGTGACATGCATCAACGCCAACCACATTTCTATTTTTAATGCTGCACAGACCGACAGTATTCCTGCCTGATCTGCAAGCAATACAAAATAATACAACCCCATCTGTCGTGTTCTACTAAAAATGCAAAAAAGTCTGAGGAAAGAACGAGTCAATCACGTCTGAAAAGATCTGTTCAGGCATGAATAATTGTATACAGTTGGGTTAAAAACATGAAGAAAGTGCAAAAATGTTATGAATAGATTTTATTTCCTCATTTCAGGAATTTCAATTCCAAATCAAAGTATTAACAAAATTTACAAGTATGTCTTGTTCTCTTAAAGGGAAGCAAAGAAAATTAATATAAAGATTGTGTCAACATTTTTCTCTTTAGACACTTATAACTTAAGTAATGTAACTTCACTTTAAACTACTTTATGACTTGTATTTAGTTGCATAACCCTTGTTGTTGATAACTGCTGCACATCTGTGTCAAATCGAGTCAATCAACTTCTGGCATCAAGAAACAGATATTTCAGCCCAAAGTTCCTCTCAAATTATAGGTTTTGCTTCAGAAACTGTATTTTTAAAGTCACCCCACAAATTTTCAATGGGGTAGAGATCAGTGGATTGAGCTGGACACTCCATAACCTCAATCCTTTTTGTCTGATACCAAGATTTTGCCCTTGTGTGCTTGGGGTAGTTGTCTTGTTGAAACACCCATTTTCCTCTTCTGCAAAGGGCAACATAATCTCTTCAAGTATTCTAATGTGTTCAAACTGATCCATGTTCCCTTGTATACGATATATAGCCCAACACGGCAGTATGAAAAACATCCCAATACTATGATTTTTGCACTACCATGTTTAACTGTCTTTACAGTGTGCTGTGTCTTGAATTCAGTACCCGGGGGTCGCCTTAGGCTCTGCCGATAACCACTTTACCCGAAAAGGATGATTTTATTCTCATCAGGACACAAAATGTTATGCCATGTTTTTAAACCAGTTGATGTGTTGTTGTGATTCTGCTCTTGCCTTTTTTCAACAATGCTTCTTTACGGGGGCTTCTTGCAAACAGCTTCAATCAGAAGTCTTCTGACTGTCACAGTACTTACAGATCGTTTAAGATCATCTTAAATCTTTCTAGAGGTGATTAAAGGCTGAATCTTTGCCATCTTGACTATTCATTAATCTGTTTTAACCATAGTTCCTTGTTTTCTTCCACATGTTTTGGTTTTTTTTTGGCATTAAAGGGACACTCCACTTACCGTAATTCCTCAAATAAAAGGCGTTATTCAAATAAACGCCGGGCCCTCTGATAGTGGCTGGGGGCGTGGTCATCGCGGACAAATAAAGGCCGGTCTCAAATTAAGGCTGGGGAAAAATGAGTGCCAGGGGAAAATGAGTGAGAGCTTAGTGCGTCAACTATAAACGCCTCGTCTGTTTGGTGAGACGCGCGCGCGATCCGCGGAGGCTTGCGTTGCGAATCAAAGCGCGAGTATAAACAAAGCTTAGCTTACGCGCAGTTTGAGCGACTTCGCGCCAGAGTGCGTTTCAAAAGGAGAGCATCAACTGCGCGAGCACTCACTTTCATCTGCCTTTGTTAAAACCTTTTAATGCGCGCAGCCGGGCTACTGAATATCTACGGTGCACATGCAACAGATCAACTAAGCGATATCATAAGCATGTGAGAGGGCTTCATACGACTAAATAAAAAACACAGACTTAACATTACGATGGGTTCCAGTGTTAATCATGCTGGGGCATGATTTGGATAATGTGGGCGCTGTGTTATCTCCTTAATGCATTAAAGTTCATCATAATGCACAGCTGCCAATAGATGGCAGTAGCTACATTGGATGGGTCACATTTAATGCTAGTGACGGACCTTTCAACAACCTTGAAAAAATATACTGTTTACAAATGAATGATCTCTATCCACTAGAACGCTATCACTTTTAATTTAACGGCTAATTTAAAACAATTATTTATCAAACAGATGGAATTTGAAATAAAGGCCTGTCTCTAATAAAAGCCTGCTTCAAATAAAAGCCTGTTACCTTCGGCAGTTTAGGTAAATAAAGGCCCCGGCCTTTATTTGAGGAATTACGGTATGCTAATTTTCCAGCGCTCCTAGAGTTAAACAGGAGTTTTGGAATCCATTCAGCCGATCTCTGGGTCTGGCGGTACCACTTTTAGCATAGCTTAGCACAATCCATTGAATCTGATTAGACCATTAGCATTGCGCTAACAAGTAACCAAATAGTTTCAATATTTTTTATGTTAAAACTTGACTTACATGAAGTTATGGCAGCAGCAAAGGTTACCTTGGTTACTTTCAATAGCAGGGGACTATTTTCGGACACTATGTAATATCACTGCGCCTTCTGCAGCCATGTTACACACAAAGTCCTTGATTATTATGCCTGAATGAGAGTATAGTTCCTAGCCATATTGGCCTAGAAAATCGCAACTTTTAATTTTCCATCAGTCTGAGTACACGATGTAACTACAGAAGAGTCAAGTTTTAAATAGGAAAAATATCGGGACTCATTGGTCATTTTTGAGCGCGATGCTAACGGTCTAATCAGATTCAATAGATTGTGCTAAGCTATGCTAAAAGTGCTACCACCAGACCCGGAGATCGGCTGAATGGATTCCAAAACGGTAAAAATCAAATGTTTAACTCTAGGGGAGCTGGAAAATGAGCCTATTTTCAAAAAAAGTTAAGTGTCCCTTTAAAGCATTTTAGACTATTTAGCTGAGCATCCTAAACTTTGCTGCATTTCCTCTCTAATAAACTTTTTAATCAAATTGCGTTGTTCCCCCGAAAAATTATTGGAACGGCCCATTTTACTGAGAAATTCAGCAGCAAATATATTTCATAACATTAGGTGACACATTTGCTTCCCCTCTTCTTAATAAAGGACAAGGAGGAGTTGTTTTTTTCACAGAAGGAACTTTCTAATTAAACTTCACACTGCTATTTTGATCACACTCTTTTTAACAAATGAGTCAATTACTCAGAACAAGTATTGTGGATATCAGTACCATATGTATGTAAAATAATTTGCAATGCAGAAATAGTAGTACCCCTACTGAAAAATCCAGCTAAGACCAGCATAAGCTGGTGAGCTGGTTTTAGCTAGTCTCCAGCTTTGTTTTTGCTGGTGTATGAAGCTAGGTTTGCTGGTGTAGCTGTGTTTTGGTCACTTTTTAAGCTGGTCTAGCTGGACTTAGCTGGTCAGGCTGGAAGACCAGCTGGTCTAAGCTGGATTTTTCAGTAGGAACTACTACTAATAACAGTGGTTTATCAGGGTAATGATGTTGCACTGCTATTTTTTGACACAACGGTACATCGTTGTTATACACTGTTACATCTGTTTAGCTTTTTTGTAGCTCAGTTGGCCTAGGAATGACAAGATCCAGGTTTGATTCCCTGGGAACGCGCAAAATGATAAAATGGCAAATTAGCCCCTGGTTGAGTTTGAAACTCCATCATTTAAACCTGCAATGCCAGCATGAAACCGATTCCTTTAAGCAGCTTAAACTGCATCCTGTTTACACCGACCTGCATTTCAAGGAAATCAAGTCAAGGCTGATAAAGTGTGCATAGAGACAAAGTGGCTTTACAACAGACGATGACTGTGGAAAGCCCCCCAACCCCTCCACATTCATTTCAACCCCTTTTCTCACATTTTATTTGATAAAGATGTGAGACGTTTAACACCAAAAGCTGGAAATTCCTTGAGAGTGGGGACTGCACAGCAAGATGATGTTCATGTTGAGACTGCATACAAACAGAATCGAAAGCTTGGATAAGTTTTGCTGTGTTAACATTACAGTGGGCAAAAGTGTTCACCTGTTCACTAAACCTGCACCACTATTGTGGCAAGGAATAAACTTTAATTTGCCTCGATGTATACATGCACATTGTAATAATCAGTTCTAACAATGGCAAATGCTTGTGTAATTACAGCCCTGTAATTCATTTACCTGTCAGTAGTGTAATTATTTATCCCACTAAAAATGTACAACAGTGTCACTCTTTTGGAGGTCTGTAAGTTTGGAGGTCTGTAGTTATTGACTCTGCAGAAACTTTGTGTGGCCTTCAAATTAGCTCAAGAACAGTGAGTAGAGAGCTTCATAGAATGGGTTTCCATGGCCGAGCAGCTGCATCTAAGCCTTACATCACCAAGGTCCATGCAAAGCGTCGGATTCAGTGGTGTAAAGCACGCCGCCACTGGACTCTAGAGCGGTGGAGACGTGTTCTTTGGTGCAACGAATCTCGCTTCTCTGTCTGGCAATCCGATGAACAAGTCTGGGTTTGGCGGTTGCCAGGAGAACGGTACTTGCCTGACTGCTTTACAGGGGCTTCTTGCAAATAGCTTAGCTTCAATCAGGTGTCTTCTTACAGTCAAAGTACATACAGATCATCTTAGATCTTTCTTGAGGTGATTAAAGGCTGAATCTTTGCCATCCTGACTATTCATCTCCTTGTTTTGTTACATTGTGCTGAGTTTAAAGTTTGGTGGAGGAGGGATTATGGTGTGAGGTTGTTTTTCAGGGGTTGGGCTTGGCCTCCTAGTTCCAGTGAAAGGAACTCTTAATGCTTCATCATACCGAGACATTTTGGACAATTTCATGCTCACAACTTTGTGGGAACCGTTTGGGGTTTGGGTTCCAACAGGACTGTGCACCAGTGCACAAAGCAAGGTCCATAAAGACATGGATGAGCGAGTTTGGTGTGGAGGAACTTGACTGGCCTGCACAGAGTCCTGACCTCAACCCAATAGCACATCTTTGGTATGAATTAGAGTGGAGACTTCGAGCGAGGCCTTCTCGTCCAACATCGGTGTCTGACCTTACAAAGGTGCTTTTAGAAGAATGGTCAAAAATACCCCAAAACACACTCCTAAACCTTGTAGAAAGTCTTCCAAGAAGAGTTGAAGCTGTTATAGCTGCAAAGGGTAGGCCAACTCCATGTTAACCCTGTGGATTAAGAATGGGATGTCCCAAGGTGAAACAAATTCAATTAAATTAAATTCAATTTTATTTATATAGCGCTTTTCACAATTGTTAATTGTTGCAAAGCAGCTTTACATGAGCAGATGTAGAGGAGAACACAGAAAATCAATAGATAATATAAGAAGTAGAATATAGCGCTAAGGTTAAACCGTTAGCTAAAGTGCTAAGTTAAGCCAAAGTTGGCTGACTCTTCTTGGGACGAAAAAAACCCCTAGGAGAAAACCCGGTGGGAAAAAACTCCTAGAAGGACAAAAACCCTTGGGAGAAATTAATATATAAAATTTCTCCCAGATATAAAAAAGTACAAAACTGTCAATTTCTGTTGCTGGAGTCATAATCTAAGGTTTCTTTTTGTGCCTTTATGGGTATAGAACACATTGAAATGTTGTACCTTTATTTGGGTACAATATTCTTCCCTAAGGACCTATTGTGTACCTCTATGGACTTAACCAGTTAAATGTAAGAGGCGTGTACACCAAAGCATTTAAACACAACTGAAAACAGCAGGCGGATGCCGACTGTGGGTGCTTGCCAGAATTTTGTGAGGTTGCTATGATACTTCTGCTTTGTTTATCAGTTGTTGAACAATGCGCCAGTTGGATGTTGTTATATTTGTCCCGTCCCTCCTCCACTGTGATTGGACGGCCAATTGAGAAGTGACACTGACGAGCTGAGCGTTTCACACAAAATTAAAAACATTTTAACTCTGTGTGCGGAGCGTGGAAAAACAGTGAGTGCCGGAGCTCAGCTTGGACAAAACCCACCAGCTGCTGGCATTTTTGAAAAGTGCGACGCTTCCATTGGAAACAATTCAAAACATATGCTCGCCACTGGCGTTAACGGCTTGTTGCGCACGTCCCCTTAAGGGTACAAAACATTTAACTGCACCTACTACCTTTAAAAGGCACACAATAGGTCCTCAAGGTACATTATTGTCCCAAAAAGGAAACACATTGTATTATTTTTTGTATACCTGTAAATGTATAAAAAGAAACCTTAGTCTTAGGGTACCACCCCAGGGACAGAAAAAGTACAGTTTTGTACTTTTTTCTGACAGTGTGTGGAACTGGCATTGGTAACCAAGTATATAACTTCTAAAACAAAGGTAAAAAAAACTTTTTTTTTCCAAAATTAATGACATACTAAAAGTTATTTTAAATTATATTTTCTATGGACTTTATATTTAAATAGTATTCTTGTCTCAATCTGGGACGTTTAATCTTAAATATAAACATGAGAGGCAAAAATAAATTACAGCATGTTACGGAGTCTCCAAGAATTTAAAAGTGCCCACAAAAGTAGTACAATAATAAAAAGAATGTACCTTTTCTGTCGCTGGGGTGATACCCAACGGTTGTGTTTTGTACCCTTACAGGTATACAAAACAATACACTGTTGTACCTTGTGGGGAACATTACTGTACCTATTGTGTACCATTAAAAGTACCGATGTTTTGTACCCCTAACATTTTACTGGAACAAAATTGGCCCATAAAGGTATACAATAGGTACTTGTGGTATAATATTGTATTTCAATGTGTTGTATACCCATACAGGTACAAAAAGGTACATATAAGGGTACCCCCCCAGTGACAGAGAAGGTACCGTTTTTTCAGAAAGGTACTTTTTTCAGAAAGTGTAGCGTAAATAAAAATCAAACTCATGCTTTATAAAAGTACAATGAAAGAAAAGTCAATAGCGTGACAGTGAAGTAAAACCTTTCACATTTGATGCAACTGACCTTAAAAAACAAGAGTGTGATCAAGATAATGAGTTGAAAAGTGGCCTAGATTTTTAAACTCTCCCACATGGGTTTCCATTAGTGACCTCTTACCTGGTCCTTTCATCTTTCACTGATTTTCAAATTATTTCTAAGAGATTGGAAAGTCGCCCAACCTACCTCAAGTCTCCAACCCTGCAAATGTTACATAAGCTGCCTTCTGACTATATTATAATGACAATTAAATCATGATGAAAAGATTTCTTTAATGAACTTTCCTTGACCAAGACTGTGGTTTGCGTAGAGTTTTAGAATCTGGGACAAACTCAAGCCACAGAAATGTCATGACCTCATTATACACTTGTATTTCAATGCTGTGGTGACTTTCTTATATTTAAACACCCTCAAAAGTGAGAAGCTGCAAACTAACATCGCATTCCTTAGCGACAACATCACCGTCTCTGGATACAGAATACAACGTGGAGCACCGAATCCGAAACGAAGAAAAAGTCCAAGGGGGGGAACTGACGTCACCAGGAAACAAGAATAAATACAAAGGTGAGGACTGGAGAAAAGGCAAAGCAGGGAAGAAAGGAGTAAGACAGGCTTATCTGTGAGGATCTCCACTGAGCGATTTCACTTCGTAACTTGAAGCCTAAACATGGCTGGTGCTTTGCAATATATTTGTCTGCTCCTGACTTTTGGCATTCCAATCCACGAATGTACGGCGGTGTACGAAGATGCCAAGTGTGTCACAGATCCACCTTGTTTTGATCTGAACATAGTGGCGAAGATGGCTAGACAGGTCAGCGAGGATCTGGTAAGTACTGTAATCTGATCCTACTATTAGCCTATACAACTTCAAACTACGAATTATAACTTAAATGCATTGAGCATTTCTCACATGCATGTACCTGCATGCACATTGCACCTGTACAGTACATACCAAATAAGTCTTATTGCCACGGGACAAATGTTACAATTCCGATAACAAAAGTGTGCAACTAAATCTGCAAAGCCAGGTGCTTAAATACAGAATCAGTTTACTATCATGCTTTCTCTTTTTAAAATGCCCTTAAGATTTGTTCTTAATGGTTGGTTTTTATGACCCTCTCAGATAGCTGCAGATGGTGAGAGTATCCTTCTAAAACACAACCTCTTTGACAAAATTCGCAAAAAGGTAAGACACTTTATACGGAGATCTTATAATCAGTTCATATAAGGAGCAACGGTCCCTAACTTTCACTGGGGCGCTACCCATTCAAAAAGTACACATTTGCACCTAAAGTGTTCATAGTAGTACCTCAAAGGTACATTTCGGTACCAAATGTATACATATCTGTACCTAAATAGTACATACAAGGATTTTGTTAAAGGGTACTGTCCCAGTGACAGCTAGGGACCATTATTGGACCAGTGTACAAATTCTATAAAAAACTAAATCAATGCCATCATTTGGCCCATCATTTGGTGTATGTATACTATAGCCTAAACATGTTTCAATCAGGTCATCTTCTGACAAAAGTGCATATGCATGTCTAGACATATGCATTTGTTTTTTTTACCTTAAAGTTCAGGCTTAGAGTTGCAATATGTACAGAAATGCCAAATCCAAAGTGGTTTCGTTCTCGGTTTGTAATTCATACTGTATTTTTAATTCTTCAGAAAGACCTCCACAGCTGCGTCCTGCTGAAAATCCTCGATCTCTTTGAAAACGTGCTGGTTAGGACAGAGGAAAAGTCACCTGTCCATCCCAAAGGAGAAATTAACCCCCATACAGAGCTCATACATATCATGGATCGACTAGAGACCTGTGTCTATAAGGTCAGCAAAGGGTTAACCACAATTTCTCATTGAAATAAAGGATAACTGTGTCATGTAACATCATGTAGGGTCTAAATCCATACAATCACGTCAATCTCATACCCCGCTTACATACCACATGGCTCACATTGGTTCCTCATAAATACTTTTTTACTAACTTAACCATAACAACTTTCTTTGGTCAACCAACTTCACCAGAAAGCCATGCAGGTTGACCAGATTCACCAACTGGTGAACAGGAAGCAAAACCAGCGCTAGCAAGACCAGCACAGCTTTAACCACACCTGTTTTGGCATTTTGCAGCAAAAAAGTTCAACTTTTGGTTTCTAACCAAACATTAGGGTTTTGACTTGCGCATCGCCATAAAACTAACAAATCTGTTTGTCGCTTTTCTCTGTTTCAGAATAAAAAAGGATGCGATAGGCTATATAGCAAAGCTATTAACACGGCTCCTATGCGTTCCAGTAAGCTGGAGCCTATTCAGGCAGCGATCCTACAGCTACAAAAACTGAACAATGCGAGTGAAAGCGTAAGTATGAACGCATATTTACTTTTTATACCAACCACTGAAGAGTCATTAAAGCAAGGTGTGTGTTTTTACACTTTTCCACCTCCATAGCTCGATGATGTGAATATTCAGAAGAGAGCCATGGACGAACTGAAATCCCTCCATCTCTACATAAGAGGAAAAGGTTTTCGGAAAAAGCTGAGCGACTGACATTCTGTGAATGTTGTTTTATTAAAGCCAAAGGGACACCAGTCCAGTTTCTCTCTTAAAACAAGACTATGCTAATTTTCATGTTTCTAATAATGATGCTTCAGGTTATCAAGCTTTGTAATGCGAATATTTAAATTATTTTTTTAAACTAAAGAGTATTTAAACAGCACAAAAGCGACATAACGCTATGTACTTTCGGTGAAAGACTATGAATGTACTGCAGTAAAGGCAGCTAAGAGAAAAACTTTACAAAGGATGCATTGAAAAATAAAAGTTTTGTACTATATTCGAAAATTTGACTTCTCATTAAAGCCCTTTATAACATCTGCTGTGTCCATGTAATTGCTTTGTCTGTATGTATGCATGGACATCCATATACGGTATGTTCCTGTAGATTAAGGTGACCAGATTTGTTTTTATGAAAAGCAGGGACATTTTCTCAAAATATCATTGAAATCTTATTTGTTATTATCTATGAATTAAAAAAAACCTTTTTGAATGTTTTGATTTTTATTGTTGTGGGTTTATGGAGGACAAAACACCAAAAAAAATGGGACTGTCCCTAAAAAACGGGGACATCTGGTCACCTTAAAAACGGGACTTTCCCCGGAAAACGGGGACATCTGGTCACCTTACTGTAGATGTGTGTTTAAGCATTTTGTCTAAGAAAAACATTGTTTGTATGCAACAAAGTCTGGGTAGATATTACATTACATTTAAAAGATGCTTTTATCCAAAGCGACCTACAAAGATTAAGAAACAATAAAGCGATTTGTCATAGGGAGGCAATAATACCAAAAGTGCTTATACCAAGTTTTTATTATTCCGAAACAATACCTGTTCAGAGAGAGAAAGAGCGATTTAGTGATTTTTTTTAAAGATTTATAATAAAGATTTTTAAATATTTCAAGAGATGTGGCTGACCGGATTGCAATTGGAAGATGATTAGTTAGATCAAAGAAAGATCAAAGTTAGAAAATTTCACCGGCAAGGAAAAGTGAATGAAAATGAGCGGGAATGTGATTAAGTGCCCCTTTTAAAGGTAATGCAACGCGTCCCTCATTTGCTGAACATAAGGTTCTGGATGGGGTGTAGGAATGTGTATGCCGGCGCATGCCCCAATGAAAGTTTTGTAGGCGAGTAGTAGTGACACGGGCTTCAATTGGTAGCCAGCCAGTGAAGAGATATACAGTAAAGAGCGGGGTTACATCAGCCCTTTTGGGCTCCTGGAAGATGAGCAGAAAATGCTGGGTTATTTTCAACCCAGCATTGGGTCAAAAGGGGACAAAACCAACCCTTTGTGTTGCAATTTAACCTATGCTGGGTTTTTTTAACTTATAGTTGGGTCAAATATAAAAAAAATGGGTTAATTTAACAGCTGGGTTCGTCCCTGAAAATAACCCAGCATGTTTTAGTACCGTTCTCATCCAGATCTGCAGGGACCCATGAAGCTAAATACATGTGAACTATTGCTGGTTGTCTTCTGTGTGAATCTGCACTTCATGCACCTGCAATGACCGCATATGTGAGATGCAAGAATGCCCGATTTCATGGGGTTAGGCTGAGTGCACTTTCACCTATTGGCTATTTACCTAACAGCGCTTGTGATGGCTATTATGGTTTCACAATTGGTTTCGCTTTAGGATTTTGCATAGGGCATGAAACTGCCAATCAACACAGTATCAAAAGGATTATGTATCGTTTGAATCTTTTGACAAGAAAAACATATTTGAAACATTTTTATCTTTTAAAAGTTAATAAGCCTACGAACATTACGGGTGCATTTTTTATTTTTTTTGGGCCATGCACACTGTTGCCCTTGCGGTTTGTAATATTCGAAAAAAAGGTAAGATTATATTCAGGTCAATGTAAGATTATATTTGGGTCCCACAAATAACAAAATAGAAGTATGTGGGTGGTGCAGCAGTGATGTGCCTCTTGTTTAACTTGACAATTAAATAAGTAATAAAACTACCAAATTGAAAAGCGAAACCTCAGAATATGACAAAGCAGGAAATCTGTGTTGGTTAAAAAATGACAACAGTGAGTGAAGCTTCACAGATTTTTCTTGAGATCTTATCTAAATGATGAAACCAACCAAGGACGAGAAAAGCGTCGGGCCGTATAGAAGAAATTCGAGCAGGCTTTGAATGTGGGAAAAGTGACGGTGAATAAATAAGTGCAGCAAAACACGATGATATGTGAGGCATTGTGTAAAGTCAAACATAAAACATTAATGCAATATGCAAGGATAAAAACGTACATAACCAGAAAATGCTCATAAGGCGTAAACGAAAATGCATCGTGGATGAACAAAGTACAAATAAAAGCATGAACTCTTTGACCACCAATAAAGACTTTGAAGAGATTGAAGTATAATCTGCTCAATGTCTACACATATGCATTTAAAGAGATATGTAAATTTGTGATGGGTGTTGGCCGGCCTCCTCTCATGAAGTGATGATGTCACTCAGAAAGCCCCAGTCTACAGTCACTTCTGGTAAGCGCCAGCTAAGTGAAGCTTACGATAAGCAGTGCAACACAGACCACAAGCTCGGCCTTCTGTTGAAGGGTGGTGCGAGAGAGAGAGAGAGAGAGAGAGAGAGAGAGAGAGAGAGAGAGAGAGAGAGAGAGAGAGAGAGAGAGAGAGAGACTTTAGCAGCTTTACTGAACTGCATCTTTGCTTTAGTGGTGAAACAAATGCTTGACACATAAACAACTGTGTGAACAGCTTGAGAATGTATTGAGATTCAATTCAAAAGGTACTTTCGGCAGGAAAAGGTTTGTTTGTTGACTCCTCGAAAGTTAAAGATTAAAAGAAACTAAATCTTGCAGTATGGTTAGACTGTTTCCTGAGAAATGCTAGATCCCCTTTAACCTGCCTATCATGCATTTCTGTGAATTCGCGTTTGAAAGAAAACATTTACACTTTAACCTAACCCTGTATGAAATGTTTTTATTTCGGGTTGAAAATAAATGCATATCTATTTATACATACGTGTACGAGTGGGTGCCGTCAGCGCTTTCGGTCTCAGTCAGGTCCTACTTTGCATCCAAAATGCACCCGTGAGCATTTTTGCATAATGTGCTTTTATGACATCACATCAGCTTTTAGGAGCAACAAGAAACTAAGTTTGCTTATGGACATGAAATCCATGTTTGCATGGATCTACATGTATTTATATGAAGCAACAACCATTATAGGACCTAAAATAACATTTGGATAGATGTGCCCCTCTCCCCTTGACCTCTAGGCCTAAATGTGTTCGGGCCCAGGATGTTTTTTGTTTTCGCTCACTTTGATGGCCTACACCTATGAACTAGTGGAAGAAAGGTGCGATTTCTAGCGGATCGGGGTGGTGAGGTGGGAGCAAAAAGTCACGATGGTTAAACTAAATCATAAACCTTAGATGTCAGGCTCATCACCGCATTACCCTCCGAAATCCTACTTCACCCACTTATCATCAAAATTCACCGCTGCTTTAGGTTTCGGGGAGAACGGCACATCGCGTAGGCTGAGGATTTCTGAAGGCCCCATTGTCTTTCCCTTTAGCAATTAATGCCTTGATATTTGTGTTTTGAGTTTTAGCGGCTACCTAGAAACTTGGCTACTACTGTATCGCAATACCGCAAGCATATGACAAAGCTAAAAACGACCTGAAAGACGCATACTTAGACGAATTATGTCTTGATTGACACCGAAGCACTTTGCACCCACATTGGATTCAAGCAGACAAACAAAATATAAAATTTTGGGTTCATTATATACAACAGTACGTATACGAATATGTTGAACGTTTAAACACACTTTCTACAATAGACTTGCACAACAAGCAAGGGTTGTCTGAGGTAAACTGTTATGGTTTGGATAGAGATCAAAAAGTCAAAAAGAAAATTACATTTGATCCCTATCGAGAAACCATAAGAGACACAAAGGTCATGCAAAGATAAAATCAAACGCTTGTACAATGGCCTACAATGCACTAAACCACAACTGTGTTACAAGTGATTCTATTTTTGTGACAGGGTTTAATTTTTAACACAAAACTTTAGTTGATAAATGTTTATGACTAATAAGATACATTTAATACTACATATAGGAATATTATAGACAGTAGCAATGCCAGACCATCAAACGAATTCTCAAATCTTTTAGCGGTATTACAATAAATGTACCGTATATATACATCAAACACAACATATGCATTGTGCTCGTGTGTACGTTGACGCATGGTAAGCATAAATTCAACCTATATTTTAGTGGTTAATTTGCATATAGAGAAAGGGTAAGAATTAGTTTCCATGAGCTGTCATTTCAAAACGTGTCACTTCCTGTGTATGTTGAAATGCTTTGCACACTGCGTGGTTGTAAACATGTAGGAGTCAGGCAAACAATGTATGCAAAACTCAAATATAATGACTTTTGAAGCAGTTTTCTGCCCTTTAACTCAATGCACAGTTAGTTGGTCACTGACCATTGTGTGTTATTTTGCTAAACTCAGCCAGTTTGTGGAAAAAGCATGCAAGGATGCCCGAGGACTGTCCCTAACCTGGATGAGATGATGTTACAATCATTTCTGTCCCATAGGTGAGAAGGTCAAATTATGAAAAGGTTTTTGGAAAACACGAATGAGTACTATCGCCCACACGGGGTGCCTTATGAAGTAAAGTTATGAACTTGTAGTTATGGCTGGTTTAATGTGTAAGTTTTATAGCGTGTAACATCACTTCATAAAGGCATATGGCTGATAAATTTTTCTAATTTAAAGTATTTGGTTTAATTTAAAATTTGTATAAAGTTATTTAGCATATATTCACATATTAATTTATTTAAGTTAAAAATGCGCATATATTTATTTTACTTTCTACTGAAAAGAATAAGGCCTAAGGTCTCTCATCCTGGTCTACGCGGGATTTCGGACACTTTTTTAGCTGGTCAAGTTTGGCCAAGCTGGTTGGTTGGTCTTAGCTGGTTTAAGATAGAAATAGCTAGTTTAAGATGGTCCTTATAGCCTTGCAAAGCTGGTTAAACTTGTCCTCCAGCCTGTTTAAGCTGGTGGGTCAGATTGTCTCCCAGCCTGGTTTTAGCGGGATTTTGCCCACTTTTTTAGCTGGTCAAGTTTGACCAAGACGTTTGGCTGATCTTAGCTTGTTTACAATGGAAATAGCTAGCTTAAGCTGGTCCTCCCAGCCTTGCAAAGCTGGTTAAACTTGTCTTCCAGCCTGTTCAAGCAGGTGGGTCAGATGGTCTCCCATCCTGGTTTTAGAGGTATTTTCGCCACTTTTTAAGATGGTCAAGTTTGGTTAAGCTGGTTGGTTGCTCTTAGCTGGTTTAAGATGGAAATAGCTAGTCTAAGAAGGTCCTTACAGCCTTGCAAACTGGTTAAACTTGTCTTCCAGCATGGTCAAGCTGGTGGGTCAGATGGTCTCCCAGCTTGGTTTTAGAGGGACTTTGGCCATTTTTTAGCTGGTTAAGTTTGACTAAGCTGGTTGGCTAGTCTTAGCTGGTTTAAGATAGAAAATCTGGTTTAAGATGGTCCTCCCAGCCTCCCAAAGCTGGTTAAATTTGTCTTCCAGCCTGTTTAAGCTGGTGGGTCAGATTGTCTCCCAGCCTAGTTTTAGCTGGTCAAGTTTGGCCAAGCCGGTTGGCTGGTCTTAGCTTGTTTATGATGGAAATAGCTAGTTTAAGCTGGTCCTCCCAGCCTCCCAAAGCTGGTTAAACTTCTCTTCCAGCCTGTTCAAGCAGGTGGGTCAGATGGTCTACCATCCTGGTTTTAGAGGAATTTTGGCCACTTTTTAAGCTGGTCAAGTTTGGTTAAGCTGGTTGGTTGGTCTTAGCTGGTTTAAGATAGAAATATCTAGTCTAAGAAGGTCCTTACAGCCTTGCAAAGCTGGTTAAACTTGTCTTCCAGCATGGTCAAGCTGGTGGGTCAGATGGTCTCCCAGCTTGGTTTTAGAGGGACTTTGGCCACTTTTTAGCTGGTTAAGTTTGACTAAGCTGGTTGGCTAGTCTTAGCTGGTTTAAGATGGAAAATCTGGTTTAAGATGGTCCTCCCAAAGCTGGTTAAATTTGTCTTCCAGCCTGTTTAAGCTGGTGGGTCAGATTGTCTCCCAGCCTAGTTTTAGCTGGTCAAGTTTGGCCAAGCCGGTTGGCTGGTCTTAGCTTGTTTATGATGGAAATAGCTAGTTTAAGCTGGTCCTCCCAGCCTTGCAAAGCTGGTTAAACTTGTCTTCCAGCCTGTTCAAGCAGGTGGGTCAGATGGTCTCCCATCCTGGTTTTAGAGGAATTTTCGCCACTTTTTAAGATGGTCAAGTTTGGTTAAGCTGGTTGGTTGGTCTTAGCTGGTTTAAGATAAAAATAGCTAGTTTAAGGAGGTCCTTACAGCCTTTCGAAGCTGGTTAAACTTGTCTTCCAGCATGGTCAAGCTGGTGGGTCAGATGGTCTCCCAGCTTGGTTTTAGAGGGACTTTGGCCACTTTTTAGCTGGTTAAGTTTGACTAAGCTGGTTGGCTAGTCTTAGCTGGTTTAAGATGGAATATCTGGTTTAAGATGGTCCTTCCTGCCCCCCAAAGCTGGTTAAACTTGTTTTCCAGCCTGTTCAAGCTGGTGGGTCAGATGGTCTCCCAGCCTGGTTTTAGAGGAATTTTGGAAACTTTTTAGCTGGTCAAGTTTGGCTAAGCTGGTTGGTTGGTCTTAGCTGGTTTAAGACAGAAATAGCTAGTTTAAGATGGACCTTACAGCCATGTAAAGCTAATTCAAACTAGTCTTCCAGCATGGTCAAGCTGGTGGGTCAGATGGTCTCCCAGCTTGGTTTTAGAGGGACTTTGGCCACTTTTTAGCTAGTTAACCCTAACCCTAAGCTGGTTGGCTAGTCTTAGCTGGTTTAAGATGGAAAATCTGGTTTAAGATGGTCCTCCCAGCCTCCCAAAGCTGGTTAAACTTGTCTTCCAACATTGTCAAGCTGGTGGTTCAGATGGTCTCCCAATCTGACCCGGCCGCAAGTTTAACCAGTGGCCGGTTGCATAAACATAGCCGTGACATTAAGACTGCGTCTTAATAATGAGTCTGACTAACTAGCAATTAGTTAGGGCTAATCAGTCTTATTATTTGGATTTAAATTAGACAATCTACATTTCTATGTAACATACTTAAAACAGTTATGATTAGTCTTGAAGAAAAAAAAATCATGACTAACTTTCAAGACTAGTCTTAGAGGTTTATGCAACCGGCCACAGTTTGCAAGGCTGGGAAGAGGACCATCTTAAACCAGCTAAGATGTTGGGTCAGCTGGTTTTCCAGCCTGGCCATAACCCCTCTAAAACCAGGCTTTAAGACCAGCTAAAACCAGCCAACTAGCTTAGGCTGGTTTTATCTGGTATTTTCAGTAGGGCTGTGCCAGTTACAGCATTTTACTAAAATTCCGACATCCGTACGTCATTTTTGCAGTTCGTCGTTACTTGGGATGGAAAATATTATTCATTTATCCCATATGACTGTTTTAATTCTTTGAAGACACATTTTTTGTTTGTTTGTGGTTGGTCTGAACTTCCTTGTGGTAATTTATGAGGTGTAACAACACAACAGGCATTATTATAATAGGTCAAGCACTAGGATACTGAACTGAGGAGGGGCCGAGGGTATTTCCAAAAATACTTTTTCCCCTCAGTGAGGACTGAATTACTAAGAAACAGAGATCACAGAAACGTTTAAACATTGCATGAATATGAAGTAAGGAGATAAATGTGGCAGGACACTGAATTCTTCATCTTATTACCAACATTACAAATCATTGTTTAATACAACAAAATGCAAACTCCATATAACTTAAATACTAGTGAACACCACATTCAGAGACATGAATGAAAATGAAAGCATGAATGTTGTTACAATTTGGGGTCAGGTGCAAGTCATACATCTTAAGCAGTGCAAGAACAGTGCGACATGCACCTGCCCAAATTATGATGCACAATGATATAATAGCGCCATCTAGTGAAAAACATAGGAAAGAATCAAAAAGCTATGAGATTAATATGAAGTCTTGTACAGTAATATAGGAGATGGACATAAACAAAGACATAATATCAAAATGCAAAAAATGTAAATTTCACTTATAATATAAAGTACATAATTTATATTAAATAAAATTATCCTGTCCCAGGATCTGGTTTTAGGCTTGGGCAGTAAATAGTAATGCTGTGAAATAGTTTCTCAGATTGCTGCTGTCTAAAATTAACGTTTGCATTTGCACAGATGATGTATAAACCTTGGAGGAATATCGTACTAGGTGAATTGTTTGTGTACACCCTAAACATTTTGGTTGCATCCATCCACAAAGCACGTTCTGCAATTATGCTGTGTCCCATTCTGTAACCATTCCTAGTTTTTCGTATGCATACTTATGCACCTGCTGTTTTGTAGACTGTACATAGCCTACTGTATGTCTGCTGTAACATAATTAACCAAAGGCACACCTGATTAAGATAATTGGACAAGATGTAGATGACATTGACATTAGCCTACACAGCCCTTAATAGTAAACAAGTTCTTAATATAATTTCTTTGTCTATTTAATGACCTCATTTTGATTGAAGTATGTAAACACCATGGTTAACAAAAGAAGGGTGTTTCAGTTTGGACACAAGCAACTGGATCACATCTTTATAACCAGCTTGTTGTTCAGCTTGACTTTAGCTTGCTCCACATGTACTTTTGTTCTTATTGTTAATCTAATCTAATATTATTGTGATTTCTTCAAAATGTTGATTTTGTATTTGCACTTGCTTGAGTCAGAAAATACACCATAAAAAAGGCAAAAGCACAATTGCAGCAATGTCATTGTCCTCTTAAACCATCCCTTCTGGTTGAATTTTCCTCTCTTTCTGATATTAATTTATTAGCGGGTGTTCATTGATGCATTCTGTTTGGTCTTATGCATTCATTTATTCAGGAAATTCCCATATTCTTTGTTTTTGGTATGAATATCTGGTACCTAAACTGCACAAACCAGTTTCATACCATGGCCCATGCACATATTTGGCTTTAGTGTAGAGTTCTATAGCATCAGCAGATATGAAAAATGGAATAGATATTAGTCCCTTTATAGGCTTGCAAACAGGTTGAATTTAATTTCAGACTATATTTTTTAAAAATGTGGCCCTTATAAGCACAGTAACATTACTATTCACAGAAGGACTGTGTGTGTACAGTATTTGCATTCATTTTCGTCAGAGAACATACTGGCAAA
This sequence comes from Paramisgurnus dabryanus, assembly GCF_030506205.2. Taxonomy (NCBI): domain Eukaryota; kingdom Metazoa; phylum Chordata; class Actinopteri; order Cypriniformes; family Cobitidae; genus Paramisgurnus; species Paramisgurnus dabryanus. The sequence goes on along the minus strand of NC_133337.1, from coordinate 30,093,565 downwards.
TACTGTTACTTAGGTTATTTGTAATGGCACTTAAAAAAATGTAATTGTATATTTTCATACAATATCCTAAAGTTTTTATATTTACAGTACTGTATAAAACGATTTCATTACCGTTGCTTTGAGATGAGACCACGTGACGTTCAACTAGTTGTTCACGTCCTCTGAGGATTATTCGTTTCTGTAACAACGCCACATTGAATTTGCGTTAAAGAATTGTATTGCCCGCTTTAAAATACATAAATACGACCTTAAATGACATTCTACTAAACATTGCAAAACACAGAAAGTGCGTCAGGTAAAAAATAACATACCGGAAGTGCTTCCGCGTGAGATGTGCCACAAGTGGTAGCCCTCAGCCTGCGGAGGTCGGATATGAAGGCTGCATACGTCATCAAGCCTGGTTTATTTAAGTTAACTGAGCATTACATTCGCAAGTCATAAGCATTTTACAACAATTTACGATTAACTGAGAATAATAGTGAACTTTATAATTATTAATTTTCTGAAATAAGACAGTCTTGATGACGTATGCGGCCTGGATATGCGACCTCCGGAGGCTGCAGCCTTCGGACTGAGAAACGGCCACTGAAAACTTCCAGTCAAGTCCACAAGGTGTAATTGCGAGCTTTACGAGGACGTGGACGCTTTTTACATGCTGTAATTACGGTAATTACGATATGTCGTAAACGCACCTATGTAGGTTTTTATTAATCGAGATTGTGTACTGTAGATAATCAGACAAACCCTGACGCGTTGGTTGGCACTGTGTCAACTTTTGTTAGACAAAAATGTTTAACTTTTACTTTGGAAGTGAGCAAGTTGGCACCAGAATTGGTCTGGCTGCCAGGTTGCTAAGGAACAGGCAGTGTCTTGTTTAAACCATCAGCGAGAGTCATTATTTTGATTTAGAAAGCCAATAGATAGACATATGGGACCTCATTTAGTTACACTAGTGCTTTTCAAACTTTTTCGGCGTATGGTGCCTTACAAAAAAACATATACATTGTAGTGTTGTTGGTTAGTACCTTAATTTTTTTAAGTTTAATTACATAAATCATGATAAATTAATGTATTTTATAAAATATCATAAAATTGGGGCCCCGGCTCCCAGTTTGAAAACCACTGAGTTACACGACAACTCAAAAACTATTTAGAAAAAGTTTCCTGTATTCCGTAGACAAACACTTCTCTATTTTCATTGTAGGTCCTAAGCCCTTTGAATCCATGCACTTAATTTCATCTAATAAATAATGTAAAAGTTTATGTGAGTCGGAGCGCGTTATCTTATTTAAATCTACGTTTGCCTCCATCCATTTGAATGTGCAATGTGATCTCAATATGACATAGATTTGTCATCTGGAGACAGTTGCGAGACACAAGTACAAAGAAGTTCCTCCCTCCAAGATGACAGGTTATAAGTTACAAAGATGTTCCTCCTCTATGGCATTTTTAAATGGCTAGGTTCGGTTTTAAAAACACCAAGGTTTCTGGAAGTCAGTGAACGACTTGTGAGCAGAAGATTATGCCATCTAAATAATTGATTTGACTTTAGTCATTCGATCAAAGGCTAATGTACCATTTGCAGTAAAACCAGGCAAGTATGAAATATGCATCATGTTTCCCCAAGTAAGACCATTGCTGATTCACACTCAAGTTGTCTCACCAAGGTTGCACATCAACAACACTGAGCAATTATATGTAAACCTAAACCAAACAAGATAAACCAAGCAAAGATCATATTAAGCACACACTTGATCCCACATGAGAAAACAAGCACATTATGCAATGCACAAAAAGTTATAGTATATATACATGTAAGCCAAATGTGTGGACAGTGTATACTTGAATTATTCAGACAGTGCTTCTGTTCTTTACTTCATGCTGGTCACTAGATGTCACCAACAGAGACATCAAATGGTCCATCCCAGCATGCAAGGGGTAGCATGCATATGCATGTGCGTGTGTAGAAATGCATTGTGTTTTTAGCGGGCTGCCAAGATTAAAATGAAAATATGATATAAAAGAAACTTGGTCACTAAGGCAAACACTTGATCTAGGCAATATGACCCAACATCAGGCACACAAATCTCTTGCTTATGCTGGTAAAGTCTATTACAAATACTGCACATACATCCCCAATGCTGGTGCTAGTGTAATATGTTTGAAAGAGAAAGAAAGAAAAAATGCATAGGGTAAAATGCATGCTCTCTTAGTACCAATATCTGTCATGACATTTACATAGATTGACATTTACATTTATGCATTTCAAGGTATAAGTTTTACTTTATTTATCAAATGCGGTGTCTGTTTACTGATTGTATGTCCATGGCAGCTGCCGGCCTGTATTGAGTTGTAAGAGAAAGCGGGCAGGACCACGAGTTAAGCTGGGGCATCCCTTCTATGAAGTGACCTGCTCGGAGCCAAGAGCTGATCTTCTGCGACCACAACCATGCGAGGACCATTGACAAGCTTGCCTTTCAAAACAGTCTCCTGAAATACCATCCCGTAGACAGGAGCTCTTCCCTCGGCCTGTGTTTACAACAGGGGCTGTGGTTTCCCAGGCATCAGCTCCACCATTGGCTGATTGCTAAAGATACCCAGATCAGCCTGCTGTTTTGACAAAACACGACCAAAGACGACTTTGGGCCAGATCCGCACTGGATCCATACCAAAGTTAGCAGATGCGGTGAGGATCTGGCCCAGTGTCTTCTGCTGTCTGGGTTGAAGGTGTTACTCTATCCCTGCCAGATTATAGGTTAAATGGCTCAAGTGTCTCCAACAAACCGTTGGAAGAGATAAAACAGCATTGTTACGCATTAACCAGATGACTAAACATTTGTCTTAGCAGAATATAAAGTGGAGAGGAGCCCTGAGAAACCAAATCCGAGTAACCGTCAGATGTAAAGACAAAGATTGTCCTTCATGACTACAGGACAGACATCAAGTCTTGTTGAAAAGACCGTTGGAGGTTTGGAAATACTTGGGTACTAACACTAAGCTACTTCTGGCTAGGATGTTCTGATAAATCAAGTTCAACACCTAGTAAAAATGTCTTTTATACACAACCTGATCTCACGAATTTTCGTGTTATAGTCACAGAATATTTAGCTCATTTATCCATGTAATTGTCATGGAACTCCGTATCTTTCCATGTCCATACCACAAACAGTTTCATATATTGGTTACTCAATTGTTTTTCCTATTTTCTTACCATTGTCGCTTGGGTTTGGGGTTAGAACGACTTTCTGTAACATAAAATGAAATCCTAACCCAAACCCAACTCTAACACTAACTAACACTAAGGTGACAATTGCATAAAAATCCAGAATATTTTTATAAACCAATAGTTAAATTGACATCCTAACCCAACCCCCATATCTAACCCCAAACCCAAACGACTATTGTTTAAAAATAGTAAAAACAATTGAGTAACCAACTGAGTAACCAATGAAACTGACACGGAAAAGAAAGTCCATGGTACGGACACCGAAAAATGCGGAGATCCGTGACTTTGACACTACTGCAATCACACAACTAGTGGCCAATACACAAAATGACAACATAAACATCAGTTGAGGGCTGCAACTCCACTTTTTAAATGACAATATCCTGGCCAGACCACTGTTGTCAGTGATATAAGTATTTGAAATGAAAATAATTTCTTAATGTCTAGTGACATATCAGGGCCATTTTTTTATTAATTGATATACATTTCTTACATACTGTTCTTTTAAAGGGACACTTCACCCATTTGCATTAAGCTATGTAAAGTTAGAACCCCAGTCATGTTTTTGAATGGTCATGCATCATTTTCTCAGTTGCCACTGAGAGAGGAGAAATACCGATTAAAATCATCATTTTGCATCATTGAAAGAAGGAAGTCCAATATCTTTGTTGAGGGAGTGAGACTACAAACACCCCTTTTCTCAGTCAAATAGGCACCAAATTCTAAATGTATGTTACATTTCGACTACAAATATGACACACTTTCTAAAAGATTAAAGTTTCTACGGGTGAAATGCTCCTTTAACCATGGTTCTTTTGTGGTAAAAGTGTAGTAACCATGTTTTTTTAGTGTATTGATTATTATTAGCAAAACATGATTTTACTACAGCAACCATGGCTTATTTATAATAACCATAGTTATTTTGTAGTAACTGTAGTAAAACCATGGTTATTTTTGTAAGGGATGTCCCAAAATCCATTTGGTATTTACAAACCACACAATAGCACAGCTATCACATCATTTGCATTTAATAACTCTTAGAAAAGTAAAGCTGATGAGAAGGCCTCATGGTCCGGGTAAATGATACTGGTTCAACAACCACCCGTATCTTCTGGTCTATAGTTGGGATTTTATTTATCTCACGTTCAAGTGAGCCGACCGCCTACAGATGATTGTAACCGAAACCTATGGGGACGGGCGGCAATGGAGGGCAAATACAAGCTGCATCTGTTCCAGTCGTGCACCAGAGGCCGACCTTTGATGGAAACATGTCTATTCCTGAGCAGGAACGGCGAACTGGCTTTATATTTAGAGGACCGGTGTCATGGAATCTTCCTACTGACAGATGTATAAAAAATGTTAAAAGGGGGTTAAAAGTTTCACAAGGCTACCAACAATAGCAACTGGATGGCGAGAAGTTCAGGGTCTGCGTGTGTAGCATTGATAGTCAAATTATTATAAGGAGTTTTCTTATAAAAGGTCTCTAAATATTAACTAAGATTTCCATTTAATACTACAATAAAACTCAAATTGCTACCAGATTCATATTTTTGCATTTTTTCTATTTACAAAGTGTGAACGTTTAGCTTGTTTATTTCCTCACTTTCGAACAGATCACTACAAGTCCCCCTGTTGTAGTCAAAAATGGCATCTCTTATCACTCATCAAGATGACACATTTAAATGTTTTGTCCTTTGAAAATTTCTTCATGCATTGAAAAAAACCTCTTGCAGAGATCATTTAGCATTCGCAGCTCTATGAATATGCTTATTAGGCTCCGCCTCCAATCAATCTGACCTTCTCGGACAACCTCTTCATTATGTAGTGGACGCATTGTAGTTTTGTTTACATGCGTGTGAATAATGTAATAAATATAAAGATATTGCCATAACATGACCAGAGGGGCAGAGGATATTTGGGAACGGGCATTAGGGACAATCTTAATGGGTAATCTGTAATTTAAGCGCTCCCTCAACCGACCTGCCAGATTCAGTTCACAGGGTCTCTCATATCAGAGCAACTTTTGTGCTCGTGTGCAATGCATTATGGGAATTTCTCAACTGAATCAACACTGACCACATGCAAAGAGATGTAAACTCATCAGCTGAGACTCATGCCAAGAGTTTGCATGCATGAAGCTCCATCAGCAGACTTATACATTATGAATAACATATTTTGATTCTTGATGACCAAGAAACATCCAATGGTGGCCTTTAAACACAACACAGCCCTACGTTTTCCAAACGGGCAGTGTGTGAAGCAAGAATGCGGCCAGGCCCCATCGGGGTCAAAAATAACCCAGCTGTAAGATGTGCTTATCGATTCCTGCAAGCACAGGGGTCCAAACCTTTTGGGAAAAAAATATCACTCATGCCTGGCTGCTGAGAGTCACATGAGGACGACGACACCTGTGAATCTTTTCGAAGCAGGGATTTGCTTTGTTAGGTTTCTGAAATATACTCAAATCCCTCAGACAGACCAGTAGTATCATATTTCTGTCCCAGTGAGCGGGCGAACCTGCTGAACCCTCATTACAGACATAGACGCGAGCCAGTCACGGACAAAATTAAGACGGTGGACGGACTGACCCCATGTTTCCTGGCTAATTAAGCACTCTGCTAATTCTCATGGTTCGGCGAGAGCACTGTAACTTAAACACAGAATTGCTTTCATGTTTTTATTTTTTGTTAAATACGCTTCTTATTAACTTAGATTTGCTTAAGTTGAAAACTGATACCATACTTTACATGATTGCCTTGAATACCAACCCAGCAAACAATTTTGCATTTAAAAGATGTCTAATAGGCGTCCACAAACTGACCAGACGTCTAGGCTAAAACAAGGCAAAATTTGGTCTGTCAGTGAAAATTGTATAGACGTCTAACCATAGCCAATAAATTAATAAAAAACACCTTGTAATCACTGTTGACCTCAAGTTATTTCGGCAAAAACGACATGTAACCAAATCAGGTTTATTTTGGCTACTCATAGCCAGACTTTGTCGAGACTATAAAAATATGGCTTTTTGCTTGCTGGGAAGTCTTTCATTCACAAAAAGTACTCTATATTAAAAAACTGTCTAACATAATATACATTGGAATTGCATATAAACTCAAAAAGACAAAAGGTCTGTTGTTAATCCCTGCATGGCGGCCTCAAAGTGATAAGGCTCCAAGCAAGTGTAGTTTTAAATGCAGGCTTACATATGGTTTGCAATGCATTACAAGCGGTTAAACTTAAAGCTGTTTATGTGTCATGGAGTGAACAAGCTAAGAATGCTCTTGTGAAACAAATAAGGCGAGAGAAGGGGGTCACAAACGTGCCCGAGTTCGAATATGTTGTGGGTGGTTGTGCCATTCCTATGTCTAGGTCAAAAGAGCGAAAGATTAAAGGTGAGGTTGTATAAGGTGACTTATTCCTTTAGCATGTGATCTTCTACTAGCAGCAGAGTGCCAGAAAAACGTCTCAACTAAAATGCTTTTGGTGCCAGCTAGGGCTTTTCTGTAGCAAGACCTTGATGCATGAACAGTGTATGCATAATCCAAGTAAAAATCTCAAAAGCTTTTTGATTTGCATTTCACAATTGAGTTAAAAGTAAAACATCATTGATGCACACAAATTTCAAGCATAACGTACCTTTGAAGCAGTATGTTTAGTTAATAGACTATCGAGTCCTTGTCATTTAAGCGGGCAAGTAAAATGATCTTATCCAGCGAGCAATTTAGCATTTAAAAGACGTCTAATAGCTGTCCAAACACAGCCCAAACGTTCAGGGCTGAATCAAGGCCAAATTTGGGCTGTCAGTAGCTGCGTTTCCATTACCTGCCACATTGTGCAAATTTAAGTAGCGAACTGAAAATTCAATGACAATTTCGCATAAACTCCCAAGTTTTTACGCTCAGGTGAGGTGATTTTTCAGGCAATGCGAACAAGGAATATATCGCAAAACTGCAATGGAAACATTTACAGGTCACCTGACATGCGTAAAAGTCACATGATCTTTTTTTAAATATGGCACAGTATATTTTGTTGGAGGACAAAACAGAAGAGGTGTGTTAAACTTCATGCGACGTCACAAGAATCGACATTCACATAGCATAAAAAGTACCTCTGGAGCGATTTGTGAGCTCTCGCTGTATTTTTAAGTCATACACATGTCGTCATTTCGCAAGTTTTTTGTCGACATTTTAAAAAATAATGCTAAAGTTTTGCGGAAATCTTTATGAAAACACAGCTGATGAAAATTTAATGGATTCCCCAAAATAAATTAAATTAAATAAATAAATAAAAACACCTTGTAATCACTGTTAACTTTGCTCTCAAATTATTGGCAAAATTGACATGTAATCAAATTCAAGCTTATTTTGGCTAGAAGTGGGTTACTAATGCTGCGCTAACACCAGACGCGGTAGAGGTGTCAAGGTGACAAGTCAATGTGAAGATGCGTTGACGCGCGTCTGGAGATCTTGCTGCGCGAATGAGGCGTTTAGCGCGGTAGGCACAATTCTGCCTCTTTTGCGCTTCTAGTTCGCGCGAATTGAGCGTCTGTCGCGCTACGCGCAAATGGTGCTTTTTGTACATTTTGCGTTTGCTGCGAATTTGCGACTGACGCCCGAGTTGAAAATGTTTGAAAACTTTGGCGGATTTTCGTGCCGCGTTAACCAATCAGGAGCCTTGCTGCTGTGGCAGCAGCCCTGCACGAAGTCACTTATTCAACATGAAGGAACGCTTGATATTGTCCGTGAGCAGTCACCCGGAGCTATACGACACACATTTTTATTTCTATAGAGACAGGAATTAAAAGGACCTCGCTTGGAAGAGTGTCAGTGAGGACATTGGGCAACCTGGTAAGTTGTAAATACACATTTCACTTTTCAAGTCAGGTGACATTTATCGACCTGCGGCATTCCCGCCGTTTTTAAACTATTTTCCCCCTATAGGTAGGTGACCAAATACAAACCGGTAACTCTCTCGATAAATGCACAATCAACATCAGCCGTCTTGCAAACAGACAACCGCATAGCACTTGCCCCTCCCACAAGAAGCAGATTTCGCCTCTGAAGCGCGTCAAATGCTTGCTTTTACCACGCGTCTACTTCGCTCTAGATGCGCAAATGCATTCAAACTGTTCAAGCGGCAAAACTAGGCATGGTAGATGCAGCATTATAGTCGGACTGTCCTAGATGGTGACATGACGGCTATGCTGGGTACTGTTTGCATTAGCAAAAATAAATCCAATTTTGCTTGAACAGCAACAACAAATAAGCTTCACAAGGCAACAGATCCTACCAGAAACCCTGAGCGTAGTAGAAATAGTTTCGATTGAGATGCTTTACCGCAATTTTCTCTGCTCTTTGGTCACTTTGTGACCTCAAACCTCTCTTTGGGAGCATCATAGGGGCAAGGGGCGGTCAGTGGCCGGCAGACATGGCTCTATGCTGGCTATGCATCAAGTCAGGTTAAATATAACCATACTGTGCTATCCTGGGAAGAGATCTTTTTCTAGTAATCCCTGTGTTGAAACCTGATGCCATGTCACGGACTGACAGCAGAGGTCTTGGTGTGCAAGACTGACCTATGTGGGGTCATTGCACATATTGCCTATTTTACCTAAATCCCATTGGGTAAGTTTTTTCCTGGCCACCTGTAGAGTTGGAAAGCATGCAATTTAATATTAAAATTATGTCATGTAAGTTTAGCCTGTCCACAGAAAGCAATTGATGGGGCATGCTTGCATCCTACACCGGTTCTTAAAATTATCGACCGTACCTGTGCCATGCATATCTTGATGCGAGTTCTTCGCACCCATCATCACTCATGACAAACAGTAAGGTCAGCATGGTGTCTGCTCAACCAAATATAGGCCAGTGGAGGGGACCGAGGCAAAGTTATGTTTAACATACCTTACAAAACGACGTATGCAATACATGTTCTGGCATGAACAAGGCATGATTAATACACAACGGACACAGAGATATGAGCTCATCTTATTTTATCTGAGGCATTCAAAAGCCTAACACTGTGTCTTGGTATTCATAACACACCAACCTTGTCTGATCTATCTGCAGTTTAACACTTAAGCAATATGACGGGCCAAGAATAGACATAATTTGTCGTCAGACACCACAGGACAGTATTAAGCCTGTCTAATCTGGTTGGCTTATTTTACTGTAGGTCATGGCGGGTTTTGGACAATTTACTGACACTTAGGATGCTTAAACACTCAACACTTATATTTAAACCACAAAATTAAGTTTTCATTTTGATCAAACATCTTGAAAGTTATAAAGACATTCAAGTCAAACTACATCGGGTCTACAGTAAACCTAGACGGTGAAATGTTGGCTATTGCTTGCTGGCCATCAACATGAAGTGTAAGTGGCCGTCTCTAATTTTCAGATAATCTATCTACTGTTAGTGGTTACTGAATGATATGACAAATGACACGTTGAGCCAGCAAGGACTTTCACACTACACAGCAGTAAGGCGATCCCTTCTTACCCCCGCCCGATGAATTCATCTTCCTACAGTAGACTGGACCTGTAAAGTGATCCTGGACAGATGCTACATAGATCATATGCAAAACTGACAGCCGTCAACAGAATGCTGATGGCAGTCTATTGTACCTCACGCTTCGTGAAACCTCGAAACCGAACCGACACATTTTTGTTGGTTAGAAATGGGCGTGAGACAGAGGTATGCCAAACCTGTGGCATACCTAAGATGTACACATGGCGATGTCATTATTTCGGCTTACAAACAAGCACAATGTTTGCATACAATTTGCATAATGATATGAATCAACTAATTGTATTTGCACAAACATTTTAGGACAACACCGCTGTCTGCACCATAACAGTAAAGATATAGATGAATGATATCTTTGGGATGAGCCATTTTATCCCAGCAATCAAAAATAATTTTGCATTTAAACCTCAAATGTTTATGTGTTTCATGACTAAGTGTTTCCTCACAACACCTGTGATGACTACTCACGAGAAGCAGTGATCATTTTGCGTATCGATACGTATGGAGCTAACATGTCACCATTTTGATCTAGTGACATATTGATCACTAAACACGTTCAAAATATAATTTTTTTCTCACAAATGTATTGTTTCACTTAAGAAAGACATTAACGCAAAAAACGCAGGTACTATTCAATATTATTACAAAGCTAGAAAAGTAAAATACCAGCATTGGTTGGAAACATTTCAGTAACATCAAGTTAACTAAAAAAGTGATAACTTTAGTGACTTCTAACAATGTAAACTATCTACCGTATCTCACAGGGGTTCGTAAAATATTGCATTTATCGATTTGTGTTCACAGACTCGATTTTCCTCTTTTTTTGTGTCACACAACACAACTTTCTTTTTTGTATCACTTAGCACAACTTTTTTATCTAATGTATTTTCAAAGGAAGTATGTTTCGTGGCCACACCACATTTTCTTTTGCCATTTTGAACACAGACGCTGTATTGTTTTTATTTAATATATTTTTTTAAACCATCGTCACTTCTAAGGCCCCCTGTCCCGAATGGAACACTCCAGACTTGTGGACTTACTCAGAGTCCACACTTTGATGACATCATGTAGTGCAGACCTTAGGGACCCTTGACGCGAGTACACGAGGGTGCATCCGAGTCGTATTTTGGGACAGACTCGAGCATCACGCCGGAAATAGGAAGAGAAGTTGTCAATCAGTGTGAACTCCTCCCTTCCGTCGTCTGATTGGTCTGATTTCTCTTCCGCAAGGATTTCTGGGTTGATAAAGTGCACGAAGCCTACTGCAGTGCGGGCTTGGCCAAAGACTGCTTCAAGGGTGCAAAGGGGGTACTGAGGAGCACACTTCAAAGTGTATAAATGGCAGATGGGACACCCTATGGACTAGTAGACTTAGCGAGCATGCGCAATTTAAGACCACAAGACCAAAAGTCCACATAGATGCCCTGTCCCAAATGGCATAATTCGGACTTGTGGTCCTCTTCAGAGTCAACACTTTGATGAAATCATGTAGTGCAGACCCTAGGGACCCTTGGCGCGAGTCCAAGAGGGTGCACCGAAGTTGTATTTTGGGACAGACTCGAGCATCGTGCCGGAAATAGGAAGAGAAGTTGCCAATCAGTGTGAACTCCTCGCTTCCGTCGTCTGATTGGTCTGATTTCTCTTTCGCAAGGACTTCTGGGTTGGTAGAGTGTGCAAAACCTGCTGCAGTGTGGGCTTCGCCGAAGACCGCATCAAGGGTTCAAAGAGGGCGCTGATGAGCACACTTTGGAGCATAAAAATGACAGAATGGACACCATATGGACTAGTACACTAAGCAAGCACGTGCAATTTAAGGCCACAAGACCGAAAGTCCACATGAAGTGCGCCATTTGGGACAGGGCCATCATGTAGGGCAGACCTTTGGGACCCTTGACACAAGTCCACGAGGGCGCACCCGAGTCATATTTTGGGACAGACTCGAGCATCACGCCGGAAATAGGAAGAGAAGTGATGTGACTCCTCCCATCCGTCGTCTGATTGCTCCTGGTTGGTAAAGTGTGTGGAGCCCGCAGCAGTGCGGGCTTCGTTGAAGAGGGTGCAAAGGGGGCGCTGATGAGCACACTTCAAAGCGTATAAATGACAGATGGGACACCCTACGGACTCACACACTATGCGAGCACATGCAATTTAAGGCCAGGAGATCAAAGGCCACATGAAGTGCGTCATTTGGAACATGAAGTGTTTTGGTTAGGGCACTAAATTTTTCCTAAAGTAGCTACATTTTCGTGAATTTTTTTTGCATAAACATAAAAGCAAGGTTTGATTTATGTCTCGCTAGATTGTATGATGGTTGATCTGAATCTCTGTGATTCAGACATACACATAATCAGGGTAATACAATATTTCATATTCTAAAACAAACATTCAACCTTTTGACCTTTTACACATTGATACTGTGTGCCAATCTCTTGACCTTTCTGCGTTAGATTGTCAGTCTCTATTCCCACACTGTATCTTCACCTTATATGCTTTGACACAAATGTACAATTTACTGCCCTGGTTCTAATTGTGTAATGGAGTCACATTTCTCCAGAGAACGGCCAGCTAGTCAAACCATGCCAATAATATCTACACCCGCTAAAAGACAAGCAGCAATGAAAGACATAGATTGTCTGGGTGCCTCTCCGGATAAACTTGACCTGTGCATTCTCATGGAACCCAAGTATCAATATTGACAGATGCAAAATATGTTTTACAAACTAAACTGCAGGTACAGGCTTTACTTTAATAAGGGTGGAGCCAAGATCAGGTCTTGTATATTTATGTATTTATGAATTTGGCAGAAGCTTATATCCAAAGCGACTTACAGTGCATTACAAGGCATGCATTAAAATATTTATTTGCATACACGTTGCATCAGTGTGTTTGGAGTACAAAGCTCAGCTTTGAGAAAAATGTAAGGAGGCCTGGCAAATGAACTTTTTTTAAGGTAGCCCATGCTTTACTACCTATTATTTTGTCCAGTAAATTCCTTAAAGTTTTCCGTTTTATCCAATTTTGTTTTGATGGTTTAATCTCACCTGAAGGAAATATCGGACATCACATTGTACCACTGCAGTTTTGGAGTGGAGCCAAGCTATCATATAGTGTGTATGCATTGACCGCCTGCATTTCTTGGCAGGCCCATGGTTCGACAGGAAAACCTTTCATCTCTTCTTGACAGCTGCCTGTTAAGAGGCCTTGGACCCATCCAAGCCACGGCCGTTCCCTGAGGGACCTGGACAAAGGCAAACAGTGATAAGGTGACCAGCTGCACGAATAACCTACCCCTGCTGTGGCGAGAGCAAAGATTTATGGGTGACGAAATTCAAATTTCAAATTCTGCCATGGCCTAAATAGGACCCATGGGCTATGGGAAAAGGAAACATAAACCCCGGGCTCCATGGTGCATGCCATGCGCAAATATATCATAAAGTTCACTCCCCTATATAGACGCCGATAGCCAGGCCCGAGGAATAGAAGCTATTTCAAAAGCTGTTAATTAACGCTGACACCTGCACCGCTGGTGGCGAGCCGCGCGGCGAGTGAAGTGGGCATCTTTAAAAGACTCAGTGAGAATAGTGTGAGGGAGAACAGCAACACGTAATAAAAATTACAATGATAAAAGCTTGTAAAAGACACAGAGCTTTGATAGAAGTAGGGTGTGAAAAAGCTATCGGTAATGTGCTGTTATATAAACAGCCTTGATGACTTGACAAGAGTACAATAAAGATGGCAATTTGTATTTATTGCAGATTTGCGGCCTACAGAATAATGCCACAGGTTCCATTTTTTCCACAATGACAATTAAAAATTAAAACATGAATTATTAGCAGTATACTGTACTTCAGTGACTACACCAAATAAGCAGACTTTGGTCAGTGAAAACAACATTTATATTGCTTTTTTATGAGAATCGACACAGTTTTGCCGAACGAAATATCCCAATACTCTCTTGCACCCTTTCATAAGGGCTGTTCACATTATAACAATAACAATAATGAAAACTATATTAGTGTCCACACCACCGGATATAATGATAATTTAATGCTAATTTGCTCGCGAGACGCAGTACTCAATGAAATTGAGATCAACGATGGATTGATAGAATTGATAGACAGACAGATGATATATAAAAAGACAGTTAGACTGATAGACAGATCAATGATAGACAGACAGACAGACAGACAGATGAGAGCGATGATGATTGACAGACAGACAGACAGATCGATAGACAGATCAACAATAGATTGATAGGATAGAGAGACAGATCTACGTTAGATAGATAGACAGAAAGACAAATGATAGATAGATAGACAGGCAGACAAATGATAGATAGATAGACAGACAGACAGACAGACAAATAGAGGCCGACAGTAAATAGACAGACAGACAGACCAACAATAGATGGATAGGATAGACATATTGATGATAGTTAGGTAGACCGACAGACAGATAGACAGATCGATACACAGATCAACGATAGATTGATAGGCTTTATAGACAGATAGATGATATATAAAAAAGACAGATAGACGAGAGCGATGATGATTGACAGACAGATTGACAGACAGATCGATAGACAGATCAACAATAGATTGATAGGATAGAGATACAGATACAGATCTACGTTAGATAGATAGACAGAAAGACAAATGATAGATAGATAGACAGACAGACAGACAGACAGACAGACAGACAGACAGTAAATAGAGATTGAAAGTAAATAGACAGACAGACAGATGAGAGCGATGATGATTGACAGATAGACAGACAGATTGATAGACAGATCAACAATAGATTGATAGGATAGAGAGACAGATCTACGTTAGATAGATAGACAGAAAGACAAATGATAGATAGATAGACAGATAGACAGCTAGTAAATAGAGATCGACAGTAAATAGACAGACAGACAGATTGACAAAGCAACGATAGACAGACAGACAGATCGATAGACAGATCAACCATAGATTGATAGGATAGATAGACAGATCTACATTAGATAGATAGAAAGACAAATGATAGAAAGATAGACAGACAGACAGACAGACAGACAGACAGACAAATAGAGAGTGACAGTAAATAGACAGACAGACAACCAACAATAGACGGATTGGATAGACATATTGACGATAGATAGGTAGACCGACAGACAGATAGACAGATCGATACACAGATCAACGATGGATTGATAGGATTGATAGACAGAACGACTTTAGATAGGTAGACAGAAAAATGACAGATAGATAGACAGGCCAATAGAGATCGACAGTAGATAGACAGACAGACAGATTGACAGACAGATTGACAAAGCAACAATAGACAGACAGACAGACCGATAGACAGATCAACCATAGATTGATAGAAAGATAGACAGACAGACAGACAGACAGACAAATAGAGATTGACAGTAAATAGACAGTCAGACAGACCAACAATAGACGGAAAGGATAGACATAGTGACAATAGATAGGTAGGTAGACAGACAGACAGACAGATACACAGATCAACAACAGATTAATAGGATTGATAGACAGATCGACTTTAGATAGGTAGACAGACAAATGACAGATAGATAGACCAATAGATATCAACAGTAGATAGACAGACAGGCAGACAGACAGGCAGACAGATCGACAAACGACGATAGACAGAAAGATCGATAGACAGATCAACAATAAACAAATAGGATAGATAGACAGAGTTGTGATAGATAGGTAGAGAGACAGACAGATCAACAGAGCGACGATAGACAGACAGATAGATAGACAGACAGATGGACAGACAGATCAACAATAAACAAATAGGATAGATAGGATAGATAGACAGAGTTGCGATAGATAGGTTGACAGACAGACAGACAGATCAACAGAGCGACGATAGACAGACAGATGGACATACAGATCAACAATAAAAATAGGATATAGGATAGATCAACAGAGCGATGATAGAGAGACGGATTGATAGACAGATCGACGTTAGATAGGTAGACAGACAGACAAATGATGGATAGATAGACAGACAGACCAATAGAGATTGACAGTAAATAGACAGAAAAACGATAGACGGATAGGATAGATAGACAGAGTGACGATAAATAGGTAGACAGACAGATAAATAAATAGAGATCAACAATAGACAGACAGACAGACAGACAGACAGACAGATCAATTAGAAATAGACAGAATAGATTGACAGAGCGACGATAGATAGGTAGACAGGCCGACCGACCAAGATAGACAGACAGATCCAATGATAGATAGACAGACTGACCAAGATCGACACTATAGAAATAGACAGACAGACCAATAGATGGACAGACAGACAGCAAGTCAAGGTGACAGAAAACAAAAACAAGAAGTTACAACCACAGAACAGATGAGCCAGTATTAGTGTCCCAAATGTTCAGCTTGTCCTGTATTTACAGGTTTCATGTTTAGCACACACAAACAGCTAAAACCCCCCGTTAGCTGTTTTTATCCATCTATTGTTTAACTCCTGCTGGCAGCACTGCTGTCCTCACAGTATCTATTATAAAAGAACAAGAGAGCAGAGCCGGAGTGAAAAGAAGGCCCTGTACCACACAACAACGCTAAACAAAAGACCCCTCGCACATGTGTGCGCTTTACTGGCCGAGATCTCTCGAGTGGACAACAACAGGGCTGTGCACTGTATTCACCTTTTTTGCGATACAAGAGTTAACAGTCCTTATCTTCACAACTTTAACAACTCGCTGGCTTAAAATACTTGAATATATTGACTTCGACTTTACCCTGCAAGCAATTTCGCTTTTAGTAGACATCCAACATCCACCCAAACACAGCCTAGACGTCTAGGCTAAAACAAGGCAAAATTTGGGCTATCTAACAACAAAAAGTTAAAATAAATAAAACTAAAGACTCAGGAACCTCAGTATAGACTTGTAGGACAGAGACAAGGAGATTATAGCCACAGCTAATGTGTTCGCTGGCCCTCGCACCTGCATTTTCTTGGATGCTGAAACCTTTGTGAAATTAGGCTTTACTGACTCGAGTGTTTTGCTGGGTCGGCTGATTCATTAGATGTCTCCAGTTTCAGCATCCACTTCAAAATCCAATAAACCTCTGCAAACACATTACAACCATACAGTAAGTGGCTGTGCAGTCTCTCTTCTGAGCCATTAACAGCTATCGGTGCAGAAGTTGAGGGCGTGGATGTTCTCACAGTCATTGTAGCTATAGTACACGTTGTATTTTTTGCATCTAAAATTACAAACATTTGTCATAGGGCAAATGTGCCTTAAAAACATATTGGTTAGAACAGTCGAGAACCGAATTGAACTGTGTCAGTGCCAGCCATATAACGTCTAGCTTACCTGATCAAAACAACACCCGGTTTGCAAGACTACGACTATAAATAAAGGGGTCATGCAGTGTAGGACCTTTTCACAAAGACAGCTGCATGCTGTTTGTCTCACAAGAACAGGTAAACGCTAATTTGATTTCAAATCTGCTGTGACTGATGGGGGACTGGCAGGACAAGTGAGGAAGAATGTAAATCCCGGTATGCTCGCAGGCGAGCAATCCGAACCTCGCTCACAGCAAGTTTAGCCCCTCAGGACTATTAAGAGAATTGCACAACACGTTCCTACGCACAGCTGATGGCTTGCAAAGTGAACACATAGTAGCCGCACCATGCTGAGCTACCTCGTAGCATTACCACCTTGGCTCCTATTGTAAGGTTCAAACATTACCTGCTGTCACTGGCTTACAATGTGACCTTTCACTTGCCAATTGCACTAGGGATTTATCTTTTAACCTGTGGTAGACCAAAGACAAAATTATGAATAAAAAGACAGATTGTAGTGAGCAGCCTGCGGTGGACATCCAGCCTGCATCCAAGTGTGATGTCAGAAGACCCGCCCATGCCCAAATATGTCATATTCTCATTAATTTTAAAGCAGAAGCAGCATCAGGAACACCAGAAGATGAATTATATAATATTGTATATTAATATAATTAGTATAATATAAAATATTAATTATAAAATCGTCAAAATATGTACCCCAGCTGTCATTGGGACAGTTTCCTTTAAAAGGTAGGTAAGTACAGGTACATTTGGAACCAATATGTACCTTAGGGTGCTTTCACACATGCACTGTTTAGGTCGGCCCAAATGATGTGTTGGTCCAAGTACAGTTTGTTTGGGTCAGTATGAACACGACAGCAGCACTCTGGTGCGCACTAAATGGCCACTCCGAGACCGCTTTAAACAGGTGGTCTCGGAGCGGCTGTCCCGGAACTCAGGTGCAGAGGTGGGTAGAGTACCCAAAATCTGTACTCAAGTAAAAGTACAAGTACTTATACAAAAATGTACTCAAGTAAAAGTAAAAGTATCAATCTAATTATTTACTTGAGTAAGAGTAAAAAAGTATTAGATGAAAAAACTACTCAAGTAGTTAGTTACTCGTTACTTCTGATCTGATAAAGAAGTAGCGCAAAAGCACTGAATTTCAGACTACTTGGAGGGTTTTCACAAACCTCTCCTTAAAAGTCTCATTGTTCTGCTTATATATAAGTAAAGAAGCCTATCTCAGTCCTGCAATGGGTACATTAAGATCACATGACGTGTCATTTGAGAAAACATCTCAAACACACACACAGATGTTTTTCTGACGGTTAACTCTGTATTTATTTTCATATTCACAACACAAACTTGTCAGCATCTGCCTTTAAACATGCAAACAGTAAACAAAAAAGAACGTGTGTGTCTGTTTGTTATCATGTTTTTATATGAATAGGTTATTTTCATTGCCATTAAAGTGCAATTACTGAACATAAACACAAGCTTAATAAAAATGATCATTTTAGAATTTCATATGGAACTTATTTGTTTGTGCAAATTAACTCTACATTTAGTATAATATATAATACATGTTTCTTTAAAATCAAACTTTATTCATTTATTTTTATTCATTCATTCTTTAGGAAGGATTTAAATAAAATTCAATCCCGTTTTTATTTGAATGTATTTTCTACACATTAGTGAGGTGTCCGGATTTGTGTATAAATGCAAGACGTCCTTACATTTTGCTGTTCAGTTTGTTTAGTTGTGGGGAAATTATATGGAAATGTGCAGATGAACGTGCTGTTTGTATGGTTTAACTTACACTAGATTTTGTCATCGCTTGCACAAGAGTGCATATGGCAAAAGAACTCGGACAGTGTGTGAAATGACCATTAATAGTGTTCAAATAGACATTACTGACACTTACTTCAGGTTGGATCTTGAATTCCTGTACGCTGAGATGTCAGCTCGTTCATTGAACAAAGCATGCATCGCATCATGAAACTATTCTTTTTGACCTCTTGGAGTGAAAACATAGACCGAACTTAAAGCCGCCATGCATGATCTGCCTCCGATATCTCGCACAATGCACACGCGCCCTCATCTGCTTCTCCTATCATCTACGCGCGGTCGCGCGCGCGCTAAAGGGTGACCGCGCGGTTGCGCGCTAAAGGGTGACACAGCCTGTCTCGCAAAACTTTCGAACACGCGCTATAAACTTTTTAAAAAATATATATTCATTAATTATTACCATTTGAAAGTAGCGCAGTAACGCCGCCGAATGTAGCAAAGTAAAAGTACAGTTTTTTCACTAGAAATGTACTTGAGTAAGAGTAAAAATTACCTATCCTTAAATTTACTCTAAAAGTACTAGTTACACAAAAAATTTACTCAAGTACATGTAACAAAGTAAATGTCATTCGTTACTACCCACCTCTGCTCAGGTGCGACCCATTTGTGGTGTGAACGCTGCTCGACCTCGGGCCGAACCAAATACAGGAAGTTCTCCACATGTTTGAGCCACAAGGCTTCCGTTGTGACGTGAGCCGGGTGTTATATTGTGGGCAAACAACACATAAAGCCATCTTGATCCATTGTAGATATTCGCTGTCTCCTGGCGGTGTGAGCTGATGATTTCATAAATGCATAGCTGTCCTCCACACACAAAAATAGTGACACTTTCATTATTTTTAGCAAATGGCTCCATGAGAAGGGCTTTAATAGAGTAGTTGCACAATTTTGAGTCATTGCAAAGAAACTTCTCAAAGACGTGCATCGTTTATGTCCATATCTTGCTAGCTTCGCTCTTCCTGTCAGGCTAGTTGTCGTGGAAACGTGGGGGGTGGTCATGGGGGTGACAGCACTGACTGTTGTCACATGGTGTACGGTGCGGCATTTCGAGTACGGTAAAAACAACATGTGTGAAAACAAACCGCACTTACCGAAAAATAATACAATTTTGGTGCGCTCCGAGGCTGCACTACGGTGCGCAACAACATGTGTGAAAACACCCTTAGATGTATTAAAGCTGTACTTTTTGAAAGGGCACCGCCACAGTGACAACTGCAATATGATCTCATGGAAAGTCGTGTTATATTCACACAAAATTGTATCTATTTATTCGTGTCCTTTGCACGAAATTCAGCTTTTTTACGTGCCTTAAGCACAAATGTCTTTTTCGTGACACTCGCACGAATTTCTGTTAGTCTCGTGTCTGTGGCACAAATTTCTTTTTCGTTTAATTTTATGTATTGTTTTCTTTTTTTCCTTATTTTTAAATCGTTTCTTGGGGTTGGGGTTAGATTTGGGTTTGGATGTACATTTATGTACTGGTTTCTAAATGTTTTTTCTTTAGCCTGGAGTTGGGGTTAAAATTGGGGTTTGGGTTAGGATGTCTAACCAAAAAAGTGATTCTAACCCCAACCCCAAGCAACAATGGTAAGAAAATCTGAAAAAACTATGAGAAAACAATACATAAAATGAAACGAAAAAGAAAGTCGAGCAACGCACATGAAAAACTATTTATAGAAATTGGTATCAGTGTCACGAAAAAGACATTCGTGCTCAAGGCGTGTAAAAAAGCTGAATTTCGTGCCATGGACACAAATAAATAGATAACATTTTGCATGACTATAACATGACTTTTTGTGAGATCGTGTACCCCAGTATGAGAACTGGGGTACATATGTTGATCATTTTTTTCGGATAGTGTACAAATATTGAATAGCGGCATTTTTGCACAACAAATTAGGTATCCTTGCAGCTCAGACTTTGAATCACAATATATTTTTTTATAGATCTGAAAAGCGAGGTCTTTCAAATGGATTCCTTTGTTTATGTAAGTTTAGCAGGAGATATATTTGACTGAATTATTATATAGCGAGTGCATGGTCAACATACAAAACAACAATTGTGAAGCAAGTTGAAGTACAATATGTTTCTGGCCTATCCATGGAGAAACTTAAGAGGTTGATGAATTTGTGCACACACATGCGCACACACGCACAAACAGAGTTTGCATTAGAAGGAAGATTTGATTATAAAGCTAAAGTGTTGAAACAACATCTTCAGATGACACAGCATCAATATAAAAATCCATTAGAGACGTGAAAGGTTTCCAAAGACCCTGGCAAGAGCTCTTCCATACCTTTCATAACAAGAAAAAAGTACATAACGCAACCCTTCAATCTACCACAGTGTAAAATGGATTTAAGAAGCCTGTGCGTTATTGCAGAGATATTTCACATATTACAATATTATAGAGACTAACTATATGTACAGTATAGTTGTACAGTATTTTTAATATCCACTGCCTAATACCTAATACCGCTTTAAGAAACACTCGCTATCCCAGCATACCCTGTGACAGGTCAAGATGTATGCAGGCACTCTTATCCCTGACATAAAGCTGCTCCTCTTCCCTCCCAGGGATTTTGATGTCTGAAAATAGCGCGGCTTCAACTCAACTGACTTAACAGGTTCACGGCAGTCCTCCATCCTCGGTCTCTCACACACCTAATATGGTAAGCAAGATGGTTCAAGCTGCCAGGTTCTCCATTACTGTAGGGAGTTCATTAGTCCTGTCACCACATAAAGAAGGTATTTGGATCGATGGCACTGATGTAATCCTGAATAACAAATACTGCACTCCAAAAAATGCTGGGTTATTTTCAATCCAGCATTGGGTCAGAAAGGGACAAACCTTACCGCTGGGTTAAATTAACCCCAAAAAAATTTCATATTTGAACCAACTAAGAAACAACCCAGTATAGGTTAAATTACAACCCAATAGGTTGGATTTGTCCTTTTAACCCAGCAGTTTTTAGAGTGGAGTCAAGGCTCAGTTCATTCTTTATTTATCATATAATATATCAATTATGCACGACAAAAGTAGATTTTCCAAAACTCAAAACGCACACAACCTAAAATGTTGGGTTGTTTCAATCCATGGTTGGGTCCAATATGTACAAACAGATGGACAACAGAAAGTTCTATGTTGGTTTTAACCCAGCAGTTGGGTTTGTCCATATGTAACCCTACCACAAAACCAGTCATAAAGGTATTTTTTATTGAGATGTACACATCATCTGAAAGTTGAATAAATAACCATTGATGGATGTTTTTTTACGATAGGACAAGATACAACTTGGCTGTTTGAAAATCTAGAATCCGAGGGTGCAAAAAATAAAAATAAAAAAATATTACAAAATATCTTTATGGAACACAATCTTTACTTCATTTTCTAATGATTTTTGACATAAAATTGATAATACAATGTATTGTTGGCTATGGCTACAAATGAAGAGTTTGGTTCCAAAACGCAATAAATCCCTTTTGACCAATTTGGGTAAAAATGTGTTTTCTATACCAAAAAAGTGACAAAATGAAAACCACTATTTTCTGTCTAACAAACTTTCACATAGCATCTTTAGGTTATAATAACATTAAAAATCCAAATCCATTCAATTCCAACAATTATTTGATGGGGACACACTAAAGTCATTTGAAGTTCTAATGTTAGAATACGAAATTCCGAAACAGGACTTTTATAAATACCTACAAATCCGCCATTTAATAAATACCCTAAAAGGGGAGAAACGTTTGTCCTTAGGGCTAACAAATCTTGAGGAGATTCTGGTAAAATCAACATCATTAAAAGGAAAAATCTCTGAAATTTATAGTGCTTTGTTGGACCACTGCAGTTCTTCCTTGACCTCACTTAAGAACATATGGCAGAAGGATATGGGGCGTACTTTTGATGAAGATCAGTGGGACACGATATGCCAGAATGTTTTTTCCTCACTGTCCTGTAATAAGATAATCGAACAAAATTACAAATTCATGCACAGGATGTACCTTACTCCACTCCGATTAAGTAAAATGTTTCCTAACTCTTCCCCCAGATGTCATCGTTGTAAAACGTGTAAAGGTTCAAATATGCATGTTTTTTGGGAATGCAGGAAATTAAAACATTTCTGGAAGGCGGTACATGATCTAACTGTTAAGATTGTGGAAACCCCCCTGGACATTGCACCAACACTGTACCTATTTGGTACGGAATTGGACAAGACACTGGATACCACATGCAGGAAAAGGATTATCATAATTTCCTATATAGCAAAGAAATGCATTCTGCTCAATTGGAACCAACAAAGACCCCCATCATTTAAACTGTTCAAACGAATCCTAAATGAAACTTTAAGACTGGAACAACGCACATACACCCTAAAAAATAAGGGAGACGCCTTCCGAAGGATATGGGAACCGCTTATGGACCTCTGACGCTACCATGTCATAACAGGGTTTGGCATGTTTACATAACTTGTAATGAATCGTGATTTGTGACCATGGACTGACTTGATTTAATTTGCTTTATATATTTTTTTGTTTTGTTTTGTTTTTGTTTATTACTATTATTTATTCATTTTTATTTCTTGTAATTGTATTCCTTTTATTTCTGTCTGTTATGTTAACAAAATGTTAAAAATCAATAAAAAGATAATTGAAAAAAAAAAAAAAAAAAAAAATCCAAATCCATGATTTGATTTTCAAAGATTTATTATAAAAACTGATTGTTTTTTACCACAAAATGCAATAAATCCATGACAAGTTTTTTTTAAATGCTTTAAATCTAATGAATCAATATATAAATGTGCATTCATCTTTGCCATGTTTTATTCATTTAGTTGACTAGTGGTATACACTGATTAAAAATCTAAACATCAATGGCATTAATCAAAACACTTACTTTGTCATATTAAGAACACTGTCATTGCTGCGGTTATACTTGGGACGTCGTGACACGCTGAACTTTTTTGACAGTGATCAGCTGTAAAATGTTTTGGTCCTGCTCGATTTTCGTTGACTTCGAGTAAAATAATGTAAAGTTTTTCATAAGATCCCCTGGTGTCAATGTGTTAGCATGACAGAAGCTCGATGCTGTCGGGAGAACAAGCAACAGCCGACATTTTTCAGACTACCGAGTGCCTCTCGCGTAAATTATAAGATTTTGATGGCTTACATTTCTTTCCGTCACAGAAAACCACCTCAGGTTTAGCAATGGCATGAAAGTATTATTTTGTTTTTGTTTGTTTGTTGTTCACAAAGTACAAGACGAGGAAAACTAAGATTATGTGTGCATTCAACGTGCCACAATTGTTTGCAGTGCATGGAATTGTGCGCTGTGATTTGTTGAGCAGATTTGTTGTATTTTGCAGAAAAGTGGCGTTTTGGGAAAAAGGAAAAGATGACAGAATAACACGGCAGATATTGGATTTTGCGTAAAATTTACTTCTTAATACTGACCTGATACAATACTGATTTTGGTGGAAACTATTTTTTTTTTATGGAATTTATCGCCTTTTGGAACCAAACTCTTCAAAAATACCTTTATGACTTATGAATGGTTTTACGGTCCAAGGTCATATATTTGACCTAACAATGGATGGAAAAAACCAACACTCTTTCAAAGTGCGTTAAAGTTGACAAACAAGTGTCCTGTGAAGTACCAGGGTTTTACTGTGTAATCATTTTTAAAAAATGCAGCTAACCCTGTTCTAGTAAAACTTATGGAATTTTGGTTTACTAGACCCACAACACCTAACCTGTTGAAGACCCTAAACATGCTAGGGTTATTAAACCAACACTAAAAAACCCAACAAGTTGGGTTTAACCTAGGGTTGTTTCAAACCAAAATGCTGGGTTGTTTAAACCTATTGTTGGGTCAAATATAAATATTTTGGTTAATTTTAACCCAACTGCTGGGTTTGTCCACCCAATGGGATGAAAATAAGCATTTAATATTCAAATAGCACTTTGCAATACAGCCCATCAGATAGCATAGTACCATTCAGTAGCACACGATGACCTTAAATCAGCTGACATCACTGCTGACAACAGTGCCTGCTGAGAAAGATTAGCTGCTTTTGCTGATTTCATGCCATAAAAATGAACATGGACATGACTTTGAAGGGAGTAAACATATTTTAAAATGTCACAGTGTCCTCTCTGCTGAAGAAACCGTGAAACCAAAACAGAATCAAGACGTGTGTGTGCACTAAAGGATATTAAACCCAGGGGAGGATAGGACTACAAATAATAAATAATAACTGTGACTTCATGGCATCAGACTCTGGCAAAGCACCATGTGCATGTGTGGCGTTCAAAAACACATTGCATACAAAAGGATGGGTGGTGTTTTGAATGGCACTCTGTGGCTTTAAAAGTGAGAATCCTGGTCTTGCCAGCAACGCTTGGCTTGTAGACGGTGATCATTGTGATATCATTCGTTTAAAGCATGAACCAAGGGTAGTCTCAGATGCCGTCTGACCACAAGAGGCTCCCAAAGGGTTCATATTCGCATTCGAACAGATAGGGGCCGTTTTCAAAGGGGTAAAGCTGTACTCAGGCCAGCTTTAAGTTCAGTGACACTCAACCCTCTGAACCCACAGAAGACTTATTTACTCCATTTCTTAGAAAGCTTGTTCCTCGCGCCCCAATAGGGCAAAGAACCACTTGGTCAGCAGTGTGAACGGCATGAAAATTTCTAAAGCATAAATAGGGTCCCTATGTAAGCCTTTATCTGCATTGTTTTAGTTATTTTAAGTCATAATAACGACTTCGTATCTCATAATAACGACTTCGTATCTCATAATAACGACTTCGTATCTCATAATAACGACTTCGTATCTCATAATAACGACTTCGTATCTCATAATAACGACTTCGTATCTCATAATAACGACTTTGTACCTCATAATAACGATTTAGTCAAAATTTCTACTTACTTTCTCATAATATGACTTAGTATCTCAAAAATAACAAGAAAATAAGTAAAAATTTCGACTTCGTATCTCATAACGACTTTGTATCTCATAATCACAACTTTATATAACATTATAACGACTTTGTATCTTATAATAACGACTTTGTATCTCATATTAACGACTTTGTATCTCATCATAACGACTTTGTATCTCATAATAACTACTCTGTGCATGTGTTGCGTTTAAAAACACATTGCATACAAAAGGATGGGTGGTGTTTTGAATGGCACTCTGTGGCTTTAAAAGTGAGAATCCTGGTCTTGCCAGCAACGCTTGGCTTGTAGACGGTGATCATTGTGATATCATTAGTTTAAAGCATGAACCAAGGGTAGTCTCAGATGCCGTCTGACCACAAGAGGCTCCCAAAGGGTTCATATTCGCATTCGAACAGATAGGGGACGTTTTCAAAGGGGTAAAGCTGTACTCAGGCCAGCTTTAAGTTCAGTGACACTCAACCCTCTGAACCCACAGAAGACTTATTTACTCCATTTCTTAGAAAGCCTGTTCCTCGCGCCCCAATAGGGCAAAGAACCACTAGGCCAGCAGTGTGAACAACATGAAAATTGCTGAAGCATCTTTAGGGTCACTATGTATGCCTATATCTGCCTTGTTTTAAATATTTTAAGTCATATACTTCGTATCTCATAATAATGACTTTGTATAACATTATAACGACTTTGTATCTCATAATAATGACTTTGTATCTCATAATAACGACTTTGTATCTCATAATAACAACTTTGTATCTCATAATAACGACTTAGTCAAAATTTCAACTTACTTTCTCATAATAATGACTTAGTATCTCAAAAACAACAAGAAAATAAGTCAAAATTTTGACTTCGTATCTCATAATAACAAATTCGTTTATCATAATAACGACTTTGTATCTCATAATAACGACTTTGTATCTCATAATAACGACTTTGTATCTCATAATAACGACGACTTCGTATCTCATAATAACGACTTCGTATCTCATTATAACAACTTCGTATCTCATTATAACAACTTCGTATCTCATTATAACGACTTCGTATCTCATTATAACGACTTCGTATCTCATAATAACGACTTAGTCAAAATTTCAACTTACTTTTTCATAATAATGACTTAGTATCTCAAAAACAAGAAAATAAGTCAAAATTTTGACTTCGTATTTCATAAAAACAAATTCGTATCTCATAATAACAAATTTGTATCTCATAATAACGACTTCGTATCTCATAATAACGACTTCGTATCTCATAATAACGACTTTGTATCTCATAATAACGACTTTGTATCTCATAATAACGACTTTGTATCTCATAATAACGACGACTTCGTATCTCATAATAACGACTTCGTATCTCATTATAACAACTTCGTATCTCATTATAACGACTTCGTATCTCATTATAACGACTTCGTATCTCATTATAACGACTTCGTATCTCATAATAACGACTTAGTCAAAATTTCAACTTACTTTTTCATAATAATGACTTAGTATCTCAAAAACAAGAAAATAAGTCAAAATTTTGACTTCGTATTTCATAAAAACAAATTCGTATCTCATAATAACAAATTTGTATCTCATAATAACGACTTCGTATCTCATAATAACGACTTCGTATCTCATAATAACGACTTAATAATAACGACTTCGTATCTCATAATAACGACTTAGTCGATATTTCAACTTACTTTCTCATAATAATGACTTAATAAAATAAGTCAAAATTTTGACTTTTTATCTCAATAACGACTTTGTATCTCATAATAACGAGAAATTAATTTGACATTTTGACTTATATTTTTGAGATTTTTGAGAATTTAAGTTATTATTATGGGAACGTTTCTCATTATTATGAGATACTAAGTCAAAATAATGACTAAGTATGTCATTATTACTAAATACCATGTCAAAAAAATTAATTATGAGATACTAAGTTGAAATAATGATTTAGTTTCTTTTGAAATACTAAGTTGGAATAAGTATGTCATTATTATTAAGTTTTTCATTATTATGACATTCCGTTTCTCATTATTATAAGATATTTAGTCATTATCATGAGAAAGTTTTTCATTATTACGAGACTTAGAAAATGTAAAAATGTTAACGAAATACGCTTCCATAGGTCCCAGTCCTGACAAGGCCAGAAGTTTATAAAACAAAACAAAGCCATTTTCAGATTTCTGGGCTAAATTCTGAAGAGGTTAAAGGGATAATTCACCCAAAAATAAAAATGTTGTCATCATTTACTCACTCTCGTGTTGTTATAAACCTGTATTGGTTTCTTTATTCTGTGAAAGAAAAATTAAGATATTTTAATAATGTTAAGCACACAGTTAAAGGTACCCATTGACTTCCATAGTATATATTTTTATGCTCCAAATCTTACAATTAGATAATCGTAGCCTGGATTTCACAGGCAGGGTCACATACGCAAGGATAATACGCAAAGAAACACAAAGACCACATATTTTTTAATCAATTTCTGCTAATTCCTTGAACATCAGAGCACCTTTAAATTAAAGTCTTGCATTCCCCAAATGCATTCTGATTTCGCAAACAATTCCTAAAAGCTCTTTGCAGGAACTCCATTAACAGCTATTGTTTTTACAAAAGAACAGCTTCAACAGCATCCACCAGCATTTGTGCACTTAAATATTTCAAATTTTTTTATTTGAATTTCAAAGGTACGTGACAGAACGGAGGACGGATCTCTGGGAATACCTCAAATATCTATGAGGTGCATTCATCTGTTTCAGCAGAATGACATCATCAGCTCTGTTTGTTTACAATGGTTTATTATAGGGCTTTCCTCCAACACTTAATGCTCAACCACCACAAAAATGCCAAAACAAAAGAAACTGAACAGATGCAGAAATTCCCTCCTGACACCAAGTTACAGTGATATATTTATTTCATGAGACATACCTGGCCGGAAAGTTTGCTTTTCCTGACAGTGATGGTGTATTTTTTCTTTGTTCAGCTGTGCTTGGATTCTGTGCCAAGGCCGCTAGCTGTACCCCGGTACATTTATAAAAATAAAGGTTCCTAAAGTTTCTTCCTCAACCTTTAACATCCACAGAACCTTTCTTGGTTTTGGAAAACCATAATGTATTTTTCTATGAATAAACTCCCTTTCATTCATAGGTTGAACTAAAGTCGATCTACAGTATTGATGCCATGAGGCAAAGTGACCATTTTCCCACATACAATTCACTTGAAAAGCTATTTGTTGAATAGGGTGGCTTTTATAGGCTTAGATAATTGCTTCTTATGTTGAGGAAAGACCGTAATCATTTCCAAAACCACACACTGAGAACAAAAGAAATATGCACGATTGTAATTATGACCCATTTTAACAACTCGCCTGAAAACTAGTCTAGTGTTTAAGCTGAACAAAACCCAACAAATGCGTATGTTAGATACATTTTAAAAATCCATATTTACATCCTTCCTTCGGTAGAAGACAACAACATGAGTTTCCTCTTAGGGCTTACTTAAAACCCACCACAAATTCTCAGCGCCTTGTATTCACTTCAACACTGAATTCATTAGCACCCCAGACAATGCATTTCCACCGATGCCAAGATTTCCTCCAGTAAAACGCCTTTATTAAAGTCAGCAAGGGAGGTAGAGGACTCCTCAGCCTCAAACTAGCACCCAAACCTTACAAAGGGCTGCTGGTAAACAACCAATCTGTAATACAGGTTTGGACATCAAACATTATTTTAAGAGTTACAGATGTTTTCCACCTCTTTGTTTACATGAACAGGATAAAGCAGCTTCTAGTTTTCTTCACTTGCAATGACTCATTCATTTGAGCTAGCTATAGTAGCTATAATAGTGGGCAGACACACTTGCCCACATTATTTTTAATTGCTTCAGGATATGACTCAAGAGCAATAGTTACAATGCATAGTCAATGGGTGGTCTTACAGGCTGTACCACTTACACACGAGACACTCATGCTGTGCAAAAAACAAACAAGAAAACAAAATTAATTCAAACGCTGCCGAAATCTCTAATGCATTGGTTTAAGGTAAATAAAAGTAGAATATTTTAACAGATTTTTAACTAATAGCCGACACATAGAGTGTGTGCATGGTTATAGTCTTTAAATCTTAAAGCAGTACAGGTCTGAACTAACAAAACAAGACATCATTGAATGCATAAAGCATTTTGAAGCCAAAGAAAAACCAATGCCTTTCAAACTTCATTAATATGACATGATTATAGATGGCAAGAGCTCAATACAGAGGTCTGGTATACTTCCGACCAGTAACTTTAGGAACAATGCTTACATAATTCTCTTCCGATTTATGGCCAATGTACTTAAACAAAACAAAAGACGACTAGTGGCATTACATAATATCCTAAACTTGAAAAGTGGATGTGGACCAATCCTTCCATAACCATTTGAATGACTCTTCCTCTGACAACAAACAATAATTGTTTCCCTTCATTGGTTGAACAGGTTAAACCTGCACCTGGCTTGACAGCTGAGTCCCACGACTGCATTATCCCATTCATATACTCTCCCCAGTAACAACTATTAACCTATTCTAGCCAATTTCTCACGTCATGGTGAAATAAAATCTTTTAATCCACCATACAGCACACTTAATGGACACAAATGTTTGGGACAAGCAAGCAAGCTCATCCACACCAAATCACAACCAAGTGTACATTTATACAAGATGATGCTTACCTCCGTACCACAACAATTCTTTAGCAATTCTTCCGCAACCCAATCTCCACATTTATGGCTATTTAGTACTGACCTCATTTCAAGTAGTTAAGGTTTTTCCACAACCCTATTGAAACACACCTGAACCAGCTAATCAACATCCCAAAGATATCTTGCCAATTACAGGCAGGTGTGTTTGAAAAGGGTTGGAACCAAATTCTGCAGGGCACATGGCACACAAAGCAGTACAAGAGCTTAATGTCCCTGAGTTTAGGTGCTTCCTCGAAATATGCATACTTGAACCCATGACCTAGAAATCAATTTTCGACTTCATGTGGCACCACAAGAACCGACAGGTGGATGACGTCAAAGTTCACCGAGAAGTTCTTCTGGTACTTGGACGTCATCCGGCTGTTGATTCTTGCAGCGCCGCATGAAGTCGAACAAGCCTAAAGCTGGGACCCAATGGCACACTTCATGTGATTTGCACTCTTGTGGACACACAGTGGTCGCCATGTGCGCCTGTCCGTTAAATACACAAAACCGTAGGGTGTCCCATTTGTCATTTTAGGTTTAAATAAGATTCCCCCTTTTGGTCGATATACATGAACACTTTTCCTGAGCCTGCATCTGTGCGGCCTCGCAGCAGACTTCTTCCCGATAGTCAAAGCGGAATTACATCATAAAAGTGCAGATTTGTAGGAACACCAGGATCTTTAGGGTGCCATTTAGGACAATTCCATCATCATGCAGGAACTGTCCAAATGCTCCACATTGATCAAGAATGAAGGAAGCTTTTGGAGGACAATCCCAGGATCCTCACAAGAGAAAGACTTGTTGTTCGAACCACTTGATGCATGCATACATTTAGCAGGCGCTTTTATCTGAAAAGTGAGGAAAACAACCAAGCAATTTGCACCAAGTTTTATCATAATTCTCTTAAAAAACAACATCCAAACAAGCAGCATTTTGTAAAGATGAGACATTAAAACTTTTATTATTAATATCTTCCAGCCACAACAATAAAATTTAACAAAGATCACTAGAAAAGAACTTCTTCCATCAGCTGTACAATACATACAGTATCATAAAACTGGCCGCCAATGTTAAACTCCCACTACAGCAATAAATGTAGTGTTCCAGCAGCATTTCACAAAATAAAAACATTATACATATGTACACATCCACATTGAATTCTCAATTCACATATGTACAGTACGTTTCTGTGGCTAAATAAAAATGTCAACGTTGTTCCTCAGTTAAAGATTTGTTTACAAAGGACCGATTCAAGAGTTAGGGCATATATTTATACAAGTCATAAAAAGTAACTCTCAGCCATCTACTTCCATCTGCCTCCAAGATGCTACTGCTGTATTGCACACTGGGATGTTAACTGACTTGCTGTGGGAGTTCCTGGGAGTTGCAGTTTTTTTAACTCCTTGAAAGATACATCCAACCACGATTGGAGGTATGCTACATCTTTCTGACTTTATAGCAGGCTGTGTGACTGGCAGATAGATCCCATCCTCTCTCTCCACAGATTATCATACTCGAGATATTCCATTGAGTGTCTCTTATTCAGGTAAAAAAGAAAAATCTGGCTTTTTTTCCTTATAGCCACTAACACAGAAAGGAATGCACTTTGGTATTTACCAAATGCCCTGGGTTTAAAAAGTACAATAATATTACAACAGTCTGAGGTAAAATATTAAAATGTGTTCTCGTTTCTAATGTCATTTCCTTGAATACTTGATGTTAAGACAACATGAATGCAGTAGTGAAGACACTAGTCATTGAGAAAGGATTGTTGTCTCGTACTAAGACATCCCTGTTAGAAAAAGAGAAGAAAATTCTCTTTTAAAATGATTGACTAAAGAAAAATGTGTCTGAACTGGATGTACAACCTGCTCTGCCACTTGCTCCCAAGTCCCATTAAATGAGATTTGGGGAGTTTCTTTGGGCAATGTGCAAGAGGATCACCTTTAAAAGTAAGTGAAAGGGATTATAACGTTGTTTGAAATGAAATTAATGGCATTGATAACCAAAGGCACATTGTTTAAACCTAAGGGCACACTGCTTCACAGAAGAGTAAAAAAGTATAAAGTACATTGTGAAATGCCTGCTGATGTTGGCAGGATACTTTTGCATCTGTAAAGCACTACGGGCATCTAAAGGGGCCCGGGCCCCTGAGCAGTGTGCAGCAGGCCCTTGTTGGGCACTGTGCCAGTCACCGATGGGGGGCGTGGGGATCGACATGAGCATTACAGCTAAGCTGGACTCCCTGACAGCCCATAATCGACCACTTTTCACACCCCCACAATTCATGACTGGTTGACAGCAAGCAGGACTGGTTCCCGCTGGAGTCGGGTCTCAGAGTAGTGGCAGATAGATTTTGTTGTGCATTACAAATTATGTACATTAGATATAGAGCCAACGGCACACGTTCAGGCCACTGGTTTCATTTATATTAGCTCTTCATAGGGAAACAATAAAAAGAAAATAAATAAGTTAAACTATACCAACACTTTTACACCCATGTCAGTCAAATTATTTTTTTCACAAATGCTACAAAAATGGCCTTTGTTTATGTTCTAATATGAAACATTACATGTCAAATCATTAAAACGGTTTTGGATTTGTTATTGATGTAATTAAAAACCTTTGTGGCAATTTTCTTTAAAAAGGGAACAACCTTTAAGAATTTTAACTCTGGCCTGATATTAGCAAGTCCACCACACAATGTTGTACATAACAATATAGGGGTGCGTAACATGAAAAACGGCATTGTCTAACATTTGATTCAAGACTTGATTCAAGCATGACATTCGGCCACAGTCTTAAAGATTGCATCAATACCTGCTCGCATTAAAGTAAATACAGCATCCTTGTCTTCGTATTATTTCATATGCAGTCCTCCTAATCACCACAAAAACGCATCAATAAAGACAAAAAGCAATTCAAGACTCTAACCTTCAATCTTACCGTGGTAGCAATTTTTTACTCATTACATAACACTGTTTTGTTCCATAAGCGTTAAGTTGCAAGCTATAAAAACGCTTCATAAAAAAGCTAAAGCACCAAAGTTATCCTCCTTCCAGGACATTATGCACTCAAAAGCAACTCTTCCGGAGAATAGCTTATAATTACACCTGTCAGTACTGCTAAATACAGTATCTTCTCAGTCAAACCATACCCAAACCGTTCCCTTACATTTGCCATCAGTCTATTATCACTGTCGACTGACTGTAGACACTCTTTTTTCCTCATTTCATATCATTTCATTTAAGGAATGTCAAGAGATTTATAGGCACATACCGAGTCTATCATGTAAACATTGTTTCCCTTTGCTACCTCATAACAGTCTACAACGTCCAATCTCCATTACGATCTCTTACTATAAATCTAAAAGTCTGTTATTTAAGTATCTAGTCTTGATATTGAAAACGCAGATGCTTGGAAAGGTAATCGAATAGCTTTTAGTGAAATGCACTTGTAATTCGTATCCATTACTGTGCTATTTATCTGACATGATCTAAGGGGGGTGGTTAAAATTTCGAATGCACAAATAACAGTATTTTCTTGCATTTCTTCAATGTGGCAAGGCCTTTTACTTGTAATGCTACTTGATGTAGGTATTATACCACCTGGGACTGTTTGTTATTATAGACCAAAATTAATGAATGCTCTCCAAAGCAGCTTTTTACGCAAGCCCTGAGATAAAAACTTAAGTGTTGTTCCCCCTTTCTTGGCCATTTTAGCGTTCCTATTAAAATCCAACAAAAGGTGCTACAAAGCAGTTCATAGATGATGGATATGCATTAAAGACACCTAATATTCCTAAAAAAAAATGCCACACATCTGAATGCTCAGCTTTGCACAAATATCAATGTAAAAGAAAACATAATTAGTGTTCAGCTGACTAGTTTTGGCAACACTGTCCTTTGTTGTATATTCCCATTGGCGTCAGTCATTTGTGCCAAGTTAGTCCTTAACTTTGTGGCCGAGCCAGAAGGGGGAGGTAATTTGGAGATTGACGTTATAGCACCGGTACCCTCAGTGATCCTCTTTACGGTAGTTTTCTCCCCAGTGGGAGGTTTTGGCAAGCGTCTTCTGAGCCAAGGGTGGCGGAGGGCCTGACTCGGGGACATACGCAGGGACGGGTCCCATTCTAGACACTGTTTTAGAAAGTCCAAGAACAGGGGGTCTTCACAGCCCTTGAGCGCAGTCACCCACTCCCTGCTTCCTGGTGGACCTCTGAGTTTCCCCCTGCGAGACCTTCCACCGTTCAATACCACCGAGGCGTCGGGTAAAGTCGTGACTGTGCAGTAGCGGGGGTATCCCTTCGAGCTGATAAAATTTTTGGCTCTCTTAGATGAATCGATTAGCTTCTGGGAGGGCATACCCAGCAGCTCTATGACACAGGCTAGTTGGTCCCCTTCATCTTCTCCGGGCAAGAGAGGGTACCCCGTAAGTAATTCCGCTAAGATGCAACCTAAGCTCCACATATCAATTGGCATCCCGTACCGAGCACCCAGAATGACCTCTGGGGCCCTGTAAAAGCGCGACTGGATGTAAGTGTAGACCCGTTGATGCTCATAGCAGCTGGAGCCGAAGTCGATAACCTTTATCCCGCTGCGTCCTTGCTGCTTCAAGAGGATATTCTCCGGCTTGAGGTCGCAGTGAATGATTCTGTTCTTGTGCAATGAGTCCAGACACTGCAATATGGAGTGTGCAAACTTGCGCACCAGTGGCAAACTAAAGCCCTGAAACTTGTTTTTCTTGATGAGCTCATAGAGGTTCATGCTGAGCAACTCGAACGTCATGCAGATATGGTTGCGGAATGTAAAGTTCTCCAGCATGTGTATGACATTCATCGTCGAGTCCTTATCCTGCTTTCGCAAGTGCTCCAGGATACGAATTTCCTCGGCTGCCTGCCGGTGGAATCGCTTCTCGTTGCGCACCATTTTGAGCGCCACCTGCTGGTGGTTCTTGTGGTCAAACGCTTTCACCACCTGGCCAAAGCTGCCCTTTCCGATTACCTTTAGTACCTCATACCTATATGATACATGGTCATGGGGCACGTGTATATAGGAGCCCTGATCGTCATCGTAACCTCCGTTGTTTGAACCCCCGACTATGCCTTGTCGTTTTTTTGCATTTGGACCTATAAAATAGATCTCAGGGTAGTTGAAGATCTCTTGGTGTTCAAACACTGTCAGCTTGGACATGTATTGTTTCATGGCCTGCTCTGGAGTCAAAGGAGCAGGCTTGGGTTTGCTTTCAGTTGATTTGATTGAGGTTGAGCTGCCTTGTCGACACTGGATTCCATCTTGCTGTTTCTCCGGCATGGTCAGACCCGTCCTGCTCACGGGTGTCAACCCATTGGGTTGTGCAGTTAACACAGTCCGCTTGTTACTGTTCTCCTCGAACATCTGTTGAACATGGATCTGCTGGTGATTCCCGACGTGCAGATGGTCATTCATTGTGTGCTTATTGCCTCCAGCCTAGGGAAGGTAAAACAAGAAGCGTCATTTTAGGACACAGCACTGATCTAATGACATGCAAAATCACATTCGACAGAAATTGGTCAATATTTGTTAAGAAGGACTCTACAGGAAGGGAAGGGAGGACACTACAGACCAAAAGTATTTTATATGGTTCTCTATAATAGGTTTTCAGATATTACATTCCACCTTTATTTCTCCAAGAGCATACACTATTTTTAAATAAAACTAAAAACTTACCTACATTTTAAACAAAAGATTCTTAGCAAAGCCTGAATTACAATTAAATCCTTTTCATCAACTCTCAGGGGATCAAGACGAATAAAGCTCAACTAAAGACCAGAGATTGGCAAGTAATCTATATAGTGAAAAGGATGAAGAGATTTTTTCCAGACAGTTGTTTCCAGACTAAGCTGTTATGTTTTATACGAAAATAGATGCGACTAGTCCTGCTCATATAATCATTATCAATGTATGATTCTTGAAAATAAGCCAAGGTATCAATGACACACTCCAATTCGTGATCACATATTTCGTGTTACATAACTGATCCTTAAGATCTTGTATCAAAGTTCACCTAACGGTGTGCAGTGCCATTTCTTGACCTTTCAATGCAAATGCTTTCGAAGCTTCTCAGCATCTCATCTGCAGGATGTGATATTCAGACTTGCGTAAAAAGCAAAGGAGACAATTCTGTTGTTTATTCAAGGACATTATACATGCATTTCCTGCTTTCCTGAATCGCCTTCCCTGCAAGACGCTCGCTTCCTTGATAATGTGTTTACCTCTGCATCTTGTTTTCGCAAAGGACATCCTGTTGCTTCAGTTTAAGGTGTGTGTCCTCAATGTTGTCATGCTATTTGGCCATGGTGGTTTTAAGGACTTTTTAAGGACGGTTTTAAATTGTAATTCAGCTTTTACTATATTGTTTAATTGTGCATGCAGAACGAGTGATAGTAGGACGAGACCTATCTAAAGTCTTTGACAAAATCTGCTCCTCAAATATATTCAAATAGTCTCATGTGAAATGAACACAGTAAGATGCTAGTACTTACACTCTACATGACAATAATGACCAGTTTAATGACACATTTCACTGTTTTACTACAGAAAACAGTATGATGCAAATATAATATTATGATCATACTGTAAAGATTATCAATAGGATCCACCTTTCGTGTCATTTTGAATCAATTTAACTAAAGATCCAAGCATGTATTCAAGTATAGTACAGGCAATCTAAATAATACGCTAGGCCTCATAAAGTAAACTACTAAACATTCAAACATCTGCTGTTTAAAGTGTCACATCTACTAACTATTCAACATATGCACCCAAAAAACAAGATTAACGAGTCAATCTGAATAAATCGCTGTGCAATTGTGTTCTTTTGTTATACCTGGCCACCCTGCCGGTTCATTCAGACATGACGTGGACAGGTGGGGGAACCGTGGAAAGGGCATGCTCGCTGACAGCTGAAAAGGACACAACTGGAGCTAAACAAAAGACGTTTGTTTTTGGGGATGCAATGGGCACGCCAATCTTGTGTGCAGCATGAGAACAGATCCAAAAGGCCAAACCTGTGTCCGAAACCCGTTACAGTAGGTATTAGTACTTACTCATCGACCGTTTTATATAATATGAATAGTGTGAATGAAATTTAGACGTACTACATTACCCATGTGCATACGTCGTCATTAGTTAAACAAGCGCAATTTAACCACAAGGAACAACTGTTTTACATTTGAATAGAGCCGCGTCGTCGCTTTCCGACATTTTGGAATGAGACATAATTTTTGCCTGTCCTTCTTTGTTAATGGGTACTCCCCTATCAGGGGCTCACAGGATAGTAAAGTGTCCATCAAATGATCACTTCAAAATCTTGCCGGAAGTATTAGGCGAGTACTTTTTTCGCCTACTGTTTTTTAAATACTATAAATTCGGACACACTACTCACTTCGCGGACGCAGCGCAAGTGTAAATCGACTGACCTTAATGTTGCTTATTGGCTTTTGAAAGGTGTGACAGGATTAGATATTTAAAAGTACAAGTAAGGAGAAAATAAGTAGTGGCGTCTACAATCGTACCTAGTTATGTACACCAGCAGCTTCGCCATGTACTTTTAAAATGCTTAGTTGTTTTAACCCATGGTTGGGTCAAATATGGACTTTTTTAGGTTTATCTAACCCAGCTGGTGGGTTTGTCCATATTTTACCCAACTAAAGGTAAAAACAGCCATATAAATACATGAAACCATCCGAAAATTCCATGCGAACTGCACAATTTGTCCTTTTGCTTCTTCATAAGCCCATCCACAGTTTGACTTGGCAGACATTTAAAAACAAAGCTAAATGCAATTCCAAGATGCTGTGCTTGTACACAATCAGCTTTAATTTGTTGATGTAACTAGTTACATAACCGGTAAGCAAGAAACAGAACAGACTGCTCTTCAAACCTGTTAAAGTCTTTACTGTTTAATTACAGCAACTCATTTGCATATCAATTCTGCAGTATTAGCAAACTAACTTGATGCAAAATGTGATTTTTTTGTTACAAGGATAAAAACATTTCCTATTTAATAAACGTGCATTCATCTTTAAACAACAATGCCGTTTTCATAAAAAAAATCTATCAAAATCGGAGACACAAGCACGTTGAGATTTACATTTTTACTACTTATAACCTGATATATTCTGAATTGTATTTTTGATTACCAGCTACTGTTTGCAAGTAAGACTGAGTTAATGTGGTTGTTTAGTCGTGGCAAGACTATTGTCCTTAAGCAGTGTGCAAACACACAAATGTGCCCACCATGCAAGCTTGGGATTTCTGTGTCTATATTTACCCCTGATAGAATGACGGCTATAAAAAGGACTACAAGCTGGCTATTGGGTCATAAATGGCATGTATCCAATTCTTGCATTTCATTTGTAGGTTCAATTCTGTAACCAATTTAAGCAATAAACAAATTATTGATCGCAAACTATCATGCATTACATAAACAGAAGATAAATTTAATTGAATATTAACCAAAGAACACTCCTTGCCGAGCAGACGCTGAGGATTTTAGCGATTTACATAAGGAAATCACTCGATCACAGATTTTAGCTTTGCATACTGGTTTTACTTGCCTCAACGGCACCCATCCCCCACTTATGGCGACCTCTCCACACAAAACATTAGCCAATGACTCGGTGACAGCTCTGACCTGAATGCGTTTTACAAACAAACTGATTTTAAAGCCTTGTATATCCTCAAACGGAGTTTAAAGCATGCATTTCTGCTACTCTTTGCCTTTAAAAATAAAACAGCATTCCCAACAAAATGGAGTTCTCATTCCAACCACATTATGCATCCTACTGTAAACGTTTAGATTCTCAAAGGAAGCAGTTTTATGTCGTTCAAGACTAACGTGTCCTCTAAAAAAACGGACATGCAGCCTGATACCCTAGCCATGGCAGCATTCCCAATGTCACCTACTGTACATGCAACGACATGTGGGTATACAATGTCAGAATGCAACAACCGGTCGGCACCGTGTATGAATCCTAACCACGGGCCATGAGGTAGTAACGTGATAGTAAAACACAGATTGTGAGAACAAAGGACACATGCACAGTTGAAAGCTCAAGTGAAATGTTTCTTTTTGTACCGTGAGCAAGTTGTTGTTCCTGAGTGGGGGTAATGTAACGGGTGATGTGGCCTCTGTCCCTGCTCCAACCCGGGGACCCCCGGCACCCAGTCCAGGGGAAGACTGTACCTGGCAGATCTCACCCCCTTTGCCTGCACAAAACAATCGGGAATAGAGGATTGGATAGTGTTGACACAACTGATTCAATGCTGGTTGCAAGCATGTCTAACCATCATACATGCACAATAAACGGTAAGGAGTAAAATTCCTAATTCCTCACCATAGTAAATATTGAAGTACTACAGTATTTTCTACAGTTTAGCAATTCACTTTAGTAAATGCTACACGTATACGTTAATACTACGTAAATACGACCTAATATACAACCTAAACAGAGAACCAGGAAGAATGCGTGAAATGCATCATTTTAACAAACAAACAAACAAACAAACAAACTCACATTAGCACGCTAAAAAAATCCTCTAACATGTAAAACTATAACAAACACATCTATAAAGGCACCGATTACAAGCGTCTAGTGTATACATACACACAAACTCACTATAAAAACAAAAAAAGCAGTCCTTAAAAAACGAAATGTCTGCCTTTCAAACTGTGTTTCCTGAAAGACTGAGGCTTTACGGCTACTGTACCCTACAGCCAACGCAAACCAGTCAAACGTAAAGCGTCTACGGAGCGTTTAACGCGTACAAATAATCCATCTCCAAAACGTAAGTGAAAATTAACGCGTCCGGCGAGCGGATCGCGATCCGGCCATCGGCTTCCTTACCAGTCGGGTAGACGGCAGCAGTAACGCAGGGTTTCTTGGTTAACATGGCCGCTGGAGAATCACACACACACGCGCAGAAAGCCCACTTGAGAGTCTCTCCC
Source organism: Paramisgurnus dabryanus (assembly GCF_030506205.2). Lineage (NCBI taxonomy): Eukaryota > Metazoa > Chordata > Actinopteri > Cypriniformes > Cobitidae > Paramisgurnus > Paramisgurnus dabryanus. The sequence continues at coordinate 30,052,946 of NC_133337.1, read as the reverse complement.
CCACCCCTGTGATCACCCACTGACTGCTGCTTACTCCAATCAGCTACATCCAAACTCTATGGGCTTCGTCAAACGCGACCCGACCGCGCTTTATCATCGCTTGGAAACGCGAAAAACAAACAAAGATGAGCGCATGGCTTTGCGCCGGTACGCGCTCTGGGGCCTATGAAACTCTGCGCGCTCCGTTGCATTCGCATGATCGTAGATGCATCGCTCACGTACGGTCGCTGGGTATATACTATAAACCGGTTTAGGGTGTTGTCTGGGCTTATCTATCTAACTGCCTCCACCTTCTTTTCTCACCCCTCCCCAAGCAGGACGCAACGCACAGTGCGTTTACCAACCGGTTCAAACACACATATGGACTCCACTCACCTATATCTGCACACAGTGTTTGTTTGTTTGTTTGTTTGTTTGTGTGAGCATATATTTATAGCCTATTATATTTCGTATTAAAGCTTGTTTTGCTTTAAAAATGCTTTGGATCAAAATGCATTTTAGTTTAATATGCGCATTTAAACCCGGACTATTGCAAAACTCGCCTTTTGTGTTGGTATATAGATGCACACATATCTATGGATGCACAAAGCATTTTAGATTATTTTTAGCCTTTACACTTAGAGCACGTGCTAAATTTTTGGCTCATGGGTGAAACCACTAGAGGGTGTAGTGAACGCAGTTTAACATTACTGTACTGTACATCCAGTTCTCAAACATTACCCATATGTACACCACTTAACACTCCGCAGAAGTCTACCAGGTTGACTATATATATTTACATTTATCAGACACTTTTATCCAAAGTGACGTATGGAGCATTCAAGGCATACTTTTATCAGTGCTACCTGGGAATCAAACCCACAACCTTTACCTTGCTTATTGAGCTACAGGAACATATATCCGGAGAGCAAATTTGCACAATATTTGTTTTAATCTCCACTGAGGTTTGATCAAACAAAGATTTGAGGTTTTTGGTACAAAACTACTTTGCATTATTTGGCAAAAAGGCAAACTACAAGTGTCATGATCTGATTGTGAGATCTGGAGCATCAGAGTTTGATTTCAATCATGAATGTCCTGTACATTATGTTGGATTATTAGTAGTAAAACACAAAAAATAAGTTTTAACAGACAGGGTCACATATAGCCCACCATTAATAAAAGAAGGTCTACAGGTAAATAAATGGGTAAATGCATACTATGCATGATCTACATATCAAACAACATTGCTTAGTGATGAGATTATTCGTACCGTGATTAAATCATATGTTATCTTAGGAGTAACAATAAAAAATGATTAATCTTATTTTATCTGATTGACTATTGCGGTCTGCATATTGCAGAAGTTTGGCTCATTACAAAACCTTCATTATTTGGATAATGGCCTAATGGGATTTGATACCCCAAAAGATTTGAGATGATTTGGTTTGTGATCAATGCAATCCGTGTCCCCTGAGCATATATGTGAAGTTCTAGCTCAAAATATTATAGAGATAATTTATTATAGCATGTTAAAATTGACACTATACGTGTGAGCAAAATTTGCCATTTTGGGTGCGTCCTTTAAATGCAAATGAGCTGATCTCTGCACTTAATGGCAGTGCCGTAATTGGATAGTGCAGATTAAGGGGCGGTATTATCCCCTTCTGACATCACAAGGGGAGCCAAATTTCAATGACCTATTTTTTCACATGCTTGCAGAGAATGGTTTACCAAAACTAAGTTACTGGCTGATACAAGCACTGGGGACTCAATTATAGCACTTAAACATGGAAAAAGTTAGATTTTTATGATATGTCCCCTGTACGAGGTACTGAAGGGGCGCTAATTCAAAATAAGTGTTCGGAGTGTTATGTGTGTTGCTTGCGTTTTCAAAATATATGTTTGTTGCGTCATGTGAACCATGTGCATCACGTGTTTTTATCAAAATAAGACGCGTCTAAGGGTTTATGATACGTTCGCAAAATACACGCAAGACACTCCCTTAACAGAAAACTTTGATTACACATGAGATTATCGAGTATCTGGTAAACGCAAGCGTCTCTTTTATCATAAACCCTTTAGACGCGTCTGCAGCAGGCACTTATTTTGACACGTGATGCACACAGGATCTCTCGACGTGCACAACACATATTTTGAAATTATGAACCATTCAAATGATGGGCTACTACATACATGTTGTGACGAACTTCGCATCGAGCGCCCTCCAAAAAATAAGTCACTGGCCGTCATTGGTATCGCCACAGTGACAGCTAGGGACCTTTTTTTGACCATCGTACTGACAGTGTAGCATGCAAATGTATTAACACTTGAAGTTTAATTTTCTTGGCCTGGTAGAGAACTTTTTTCAGATTGTTTTATTTATTTTAAACCTAACAAACTTGTTTATGCAAGTAATTTTGCTTTTAAAACCATGTATTTTTTTTAAACACCATTTGTGTTATCTAATGCAAAGGCATACTTTTTAAGAGTGGCTTAAGGGCCCAAATGTATTCCAGGGCCAGCATAGGTAATTTTAAACACATCCATGAGCTCATTTAAATCGAATCTATTTTAAGTTTCAGACATTAAAACAAACAAGAAAGCAAGGTTCGGTATACAGAACGTCTCCTTCCATTTACTACAAAACCCATCAACTCGCACCTCCATCCCCCATGAAGTAATGCAGTGACACGTATCTGTGGTCAGATGGGAGCGGTGAATGCTGGGATGGTATTTGTCACTGCGGTTACTGGGAAACCTCAGAAAGAACTGGGCCCCTGATAACAGCGCTGGCCCGTTTTCAACAGGGCTGATTTGGGGTACGTGTCAAGCCTCACATGGTCCCTGATAGCAGAATATCAAAGGGACGGTGAAACCCATTCACTGAAGCATGGCACCTCACGCTAGAAACTGTGAATGGACCTGCAGGAGTGCGATAGCAGTGGAAACATAGGTGTTATATGAGTTCCTGCGAACGTGTGAACCATCGACTTTTACCCAGGGCTTTAAATACTGCTATGCCTTTCATTAACTTATTATTGATAAAGGTGCACAATTTCAAGTCTATCTCTAAGGGGATCCTGATTTTTAAGAGGTCCCTCCTCGATGGACATTTTTTCTTTCACTTTATATTTCCATACAGCAGCGTCTACACTACCATACGACTGTTTGGATGGCATGAAAAGCTCTTGTATGATAAAGGATTAATAACACGGCTTTCTAGAGTACCACAGCATCTTGTATTTACGCCATCAGCTTAGGGGGAGGATGCAAGCCTCGGTCTATATATAGCTCATTGCTTTTGGATCAGCATGAACATCCAGGCATTAAAGTGATGCTCTGGGAATCTGTGGTGATTCCAGACTGAGATTTATCCACTTGGCAAGATGTCTACTGATTATGTTTGTAACATGTATCGAAAAACTGTAACTGCATCTTCATCCAATACACATCAATGCCAGACTGCGGTATCACTTTTTTACTCGCACACTTCTTCCGCAAGTCAAGTTTATTTATGTCATGTTTGATTTGTGTAGCACTAGTCTACCGTACACCGTTCAATGCAAAATTAACAGTACAGTTTGTTCTTGTAGCTCACAAACAAATCACCAAAAGTCAAGTTCAACAAAAAAGCACTTGACTGATACAATTGTATCCATCCATGAAAAAGAAAGATGAAAACTGTCGGAATATCCCAAAAGATCCCAATTTTGTGTGTTAAACATAAGCCCTGGTGACTAATTAAAGTGTGTATAACTGTCTGTAACAGTAATGAAACATGCAGACAAGTCCTATGGATGAAAAGCGAGAGCTTTCAAAAACACCCCCACACACTTTCACAAAAGAGTCAAAAAGGAAGATTTGTTCTGTACACAAAGTTTCCTTTTATTCACAGTATAGAGGGAAGCTTCTTTTTATATCGCAGGGCTGTTGAATGCTTCGTTCTGATTGGTTTACAAACGTTATAAGGGTGTGCATTATTTTTAGTAAATGCACACCTACACTGTAAAAAACCAACAACAATGCAGCATGAAGTTAAAACAAGTTAATTCAATCTACTATTTTAAGTTTTGACTTAAGTTGACATAACTTATTAAACAAGTTGAAATTGTTTAACATAACAATATATGTTGATTTGACAAAAAAATTTTTGTATAAAGACTGCTGTCAGGATTCGGGACGAAAGGCGAGGAACACGAAGGAGGATGCAGATGCAGGTTACGGACAAAATTACATTTATTCAAATAAATAACATCAAACAAAACACGAATAAACCAACAGGCAGGTAAAACTGGAACAAAACATAGCACAACAGGTAACAGGCGACGATGAACCGGTGAGTGAATGACAGAAAACAAGGGTATAAATACACAGACAATCAAACAAGGAACAGGTGTAATGAGTTAATGTAATCAGTCAATGAAAGTCCAGGTGACAAGGATCAGAGACAAACACAAAACATGACACGGATCGAACCGTGACAACTGCAAGTTTAACTGCAATAATAGATTTATCTAATTCAACAAATAAAGCATAAATATATGTGAAATTGTGAAAGAAATACAATGAAAAGAATGAATAAAATTATTCAAAGTGAAGAAAATGACTAAACAGTCATTGCATGTCTGTTCAGTTTTTGCTTAAAGAAACACAGCGACTTTTTGGGACTTACGTAAGCTTATTCACCGTACCCCCCAGAGTTAGATAACTCCATACCAAGCGTGCCGCACAAGCCCTGAAAAGTGAAGCCAAAACGTCTCGATCGGCCCCCAGTGACTGGTCCCAGTATAGGTCATAAACCCCGCCTCCCCATGTTATTCAAAGGGGAATTGAGACCAACTAAAAAAATTAATTACACTTCAATTATCTTTTTTCCGAAGCTGGTTCTGTCATTTACTGTAGTTTTTATCACGCTGATGTAAATTCAAATGTTTGTTTTTAAAATAGGTTTGTTTTTAGTTAGTTATTTAATGATATAAAAACGGTGGTGTCACGTCATGATTGACAGCTGTAATATCGTGTGATATGCACATTCTACGAGAGCGAGGGCGGGGTTTTGACTTCACGGCTTCCCTTCCTGCTCACTACTGCGCATGACTGGTTCCCGAAATCGCTATTGCGCAGACTGAAGACCCAAGATGTCAGCGCCATATCGGGACCCTGGCGGCTTCACTTTTCACCAATGGAAGAGTGCGAACAGGCGTCGTCCATCTTTTTTTACAGTCTATGCTCCATACATACCCTTTTCATCTCCGTGCGTCCAGTAACTCTGACACACCTACCGCTAGCCTAGCTTAGCACAAAGACTAGAAGTAAATGGCTCCAGCTAGCATACGTGGCTGTTGGCCATGCTTCAGACAAGCCTTCCATCAAGCGTTAACGCTTCTGTCCCGTGTGAATGTACCGTTATGGTGTTATAACTGTGGTATAAGCAGAATAACCAAGTCCGGCCCGTTGAATTGTTCAGAAAATAATGCACACCCGCGGTGTAAAGGGCACTCTGTTTTGCATCAACAGCCCAATTATTCCTAGGGTGGCCATACGTGCCATTTTCACCAGACGCGTCCTGGCCAGGATTTCGGGTGCGTCCTCCAGAAGTCGCATTGAACGACCGCATATGTCATCAAGGTTTAATATTTCAGGTTCTATTAAAAAAAAAACATTACGTTTCGAGGTAAGAATGAAACTAGAATGATTGTCTTAAGAGAAATAAATGTTAATTTTAAACGTATGCGGTCAACAAATGCGACTTCTGGAGGATGCACCAGAAATCCTGGCCAGGACGCGCTCGGTGAAAATGGCACGTATCGCCACCCTAATATTCCTTACTTACAAAGATGAATTAGTTTATATACAACATTTATTAAACCCCATTTATATAAACTAAAGTTTATAAGATCATGCAATCCAACCAATAAGCACGAAGAAATCTCTTTATATAGTCGTTCCACACCAACACTTCTTCACCCCATCACCTCACTCTCAGCTGGTATCTATCCCAGTTAAGGAAGGCAGAGTACTCTTTCCAAATTTGGAGCCTTGCCCTTGGAAAGCATACCAAATATGCTTTTTAATTACATCTTAATGCAAACTTGTGAAACATAACGTACATTATCCACAGTCAGCATCAGTAAAGATTTGTTTTATGAATACTATTCTGTTACCTTCAATTTACATAAAGCTCAAACAGGTGGCAGGTGTATCTGATTGTATCTCAGCTCCTACAGGCACGCTTTGGCCAATTAGGTTTTTAAGCCAAAACAAAAGCGCAGATGGCCCAACTGTTTCCATCTGGTTAATAATACAGTCAGGTTTAAAAAAAGAACCCAGGTGCTGTTTTGTGATTCGATCCCCTTACATCAATCGAAAAATCAATAGATACTGGGCCGGGGAGCTGTCTTGCACATCGACACCCCGAAACACAGCTTGACTGATGTGAGACTTGACAAAATGGCGGACGGTTACGCAATAAGTGAGTCATGTTCACACCGTCGACTATTTGCATGCACGCTCTCCCGGCCCACGCAGACAGTCTGAGCAAATATAAACACGCAATCGTAGACAGACACAAGGAAGCGACTTTGAAACGGAGACTTATCTGTAGGGAATAGTTTTTCGCCTAACCTCAGACTACACCCTAACTGAGTTCAAGTCAATTATAATTATTTGTGTCTAACTTGTGTAAATGAAAAAAATGACTTTACATTCTCTAATTTTCATTTTTTGCTGAACTATTCCTTGTGAAAAAAACATTGAAATGTGTCCTGCACATCATGATTGGAAAGCTTAGTTTTCATTCATTCGCATTGTGCATCACAGATCCATTTCTTAAAGAAAGCTGCCTGAGGCAAAGCAGAATATTTTGGTCGACTTCCTCGTCACGTATACACCCACACTGTATATATTTAGCATATCAGGGATTATTTTTACAGCCATCTGGTGGATTCTTGTGGAAATTCCTGCAAGAGTGAATCAAATATGATGTAGTCATAGGCAGTGACTTGTACTGTTACACCATCTAAACTCGCCATTGCATGCATGTTGTACATGTGACACTATGTTATAGTGAATACTGAAACTCAGTTTAAAGGGACTTCAGATGGATGCCCAAAGTCATTTATTTTTAATGAGAGTTAATGAGAGTATTCTGGTTAGAATTAGTAACCATTGGCGATGTGTGATGTGTTGTGGGCGTGCCCAGTGATTTCCCAAGCGTTATGCAAGTCAGCAATGATGCAACATGGCAACTATAAGGAAGATATTTTGGCTCATTCTCAAAATGATCCTGGTGATCCTCAAAATATCATCATTTGTGATAGAGCACTTTCATTCTTAGTAACAAGATAAAATGCTGCTTGTCAAAAAAATAAATGTAACAATACATTTTACTTTTGTTGTGATCAGATTTTCAAAAGCTGTGGTCAGTTTATATTAAAACCCCATTCACACTGCACTTTGGTCACAGAAAATTTCCGCAAATTTTTCAAGAGGCTTCTGTGCAGTGGCGGCCGGTACCTTCTTTTTTCGAGGGCGCATGATGCAAAGTTCGTCACAACATGTATGTAGCCCTTTTGTGTGTGTGGTTCGTAATTTCAAAATACAGTAAAATAAGTATTTGACACATCAGCATTTTTATCAGTAAGGAGATTTCTAAGTGGGCTATTGACACAAAATTTCCACCAGATGTAACATCAAGCCAAATATTGAATTCATACAAAGAAATCAGAACATTTAAGTATACAAGTTGAGTCATAATAAATAAAGTGAAATGACACAGGGAATAAGTATTGGACACACTTTATTTAATACTTTGTAGAAAAGCCTTACAGCTTCTAGATGCCTCTTGTATGGAGAGACCAGTTTAGGAGTGATTCTGGCTCATTCTTACACACAAATGGTCTTTAAATCTTGAAGGTTCCTTTGGCCTCCTTTATGAACTTTGATCTTCAGATCTCTCACTGGGCCATTCAAGCAACTTGATTTTCTTTCTTTAAAACCACCCAATTGTTTCATTGGCCTTGTGTTTGGGATCATTGTCTTGCTGAAATGTCCATCCTTTTCATTTTTCAGATTTTTGTCAGCAGATTTTTATCCAGAATGTCCCGGTACATTTCTCCATTCATCCTGCCTTCAATAATATGAAGTCTGCCTGCTGCAGATGCGTCTAAAGGGTTTATGATAAAAAAAGAGATGTTCGCGTTTGCCAGATACTTGCATAATCTCATGTGTAATCAGAGTTTACTTTTAAGGGAGTGTCTTGTGTGTACTTTGTGAACGTGAGTGCTCTTTAATCATAAACGATTTTGACGCGTGTGCAGCAGGCACTTATTTTGACAAAACACGTGATGCACATGGTTCACATGACGCAACAAACACGTATTTTAAAAACACAAGCAACACACATGACACTACGAACACATATTTTGAATTTGCGCCTGTCACGAGCCAATACTGCTTCTGTGTGAACACAAACACGTCCCGTAAATGTTCTGGGATCACTCCCATAGAGAGAACCTAGTAACATTGCCGTAAAATTTACGGAAAGCATTCTCTGTGAACAAGAGGCGGAACTTATCCCGTAAGGGGCGTGCCGTAGTATGGACGCTCGTGTCATCGCAACAAGAAGTTATGGTTCAGCTCTTTGACACAGGGATTTAAACGCACATCAACATTCACGGTGAGAATTATCGACAAACTGGACTGAAGCGGAGATCAGGGAGCTCGTCACAATTTGCGCTAAAGCTGAAACTTTTCACCAGTATGACAGAGCAGCACATCACACACTACTAATGATTTTGTCATAAACAAAAATGGACACGTGTGCAGACGCAGTGGAAAAAACCTACCAAGAGCAGGACCTTAAATACGTCACGTGTCTTTACAGGATTTTTACGGTATGTGTGTGAACGCACGCACAAATTCCGGAAAATCATTGGCAGTGGGAATGAACCAAAAATCAAACGATCCCCAACATATCCCTGATGCATTTTCTGTATATTTTCCATAATTGTTGTGTAAAAAAGGTTTAAGTAACACCATCCCAGAGGATGGTGGCAGGAGCACCTACTAGCAGCAATCAATATGGCCTTCGACCTCCAGGGATCAAATTGCTCATATTGCGAACACTGCTCCAAGGCTTTTGCAAATTCATGTGGCTTTTATTGTGTTTTGCATGATCGGGTTATGGTTTGTCACTGCTCAGTGGATGGGGGTTGATGTGTCTTCATTCGTGTATCGAATTCACAGCTCACAGGCAACATTAGCCACGCTCAAATGGTCCATTGCCTTGAGCTAAAGCTGGAAGCTTGAGTGATATCTAATTTCCTAGTATTCCATGTCTCTGATTCCATCATTCCCAGTATTTCCTGCCTTTGGGAAACCCTCCAGGCCTGGTGCATGTCTGTGCATGCAGATGAATGGCTATTGAAGGGGGTGCAAATTATTGCACTTGTTGCCACATAAAGACCTCCCTTTATAGATCTTTGCTATAAATCTCTCCTTAAATTCGGTCGAACCGTAACACCTGGAGACTGATTGTATTACCCCTATGCTGGGTTGTTTCAACTCACGGTTGGGTAACATGTTGACAGATCCATCTAAAACGTTATTTTCAACCTTAAATCAACGGTTGGGTTTGTCCGTATTTTTTCAAACCATTTTCCCAGCATTTTTTAGACTGTAGCTGTTGGAACCACAAGGTATACAAATGGTTCGATTACAGATGGGACTTCACAAATCTTTTTGTTGCAGTAACCCACCATAAGAAAACTTTAAACTCTACAAAACGATGGATTTCAATGAAATATGCTTTGCGTGTGTTCTCCAGGCACATGATAGCATTGTGCATGATTAAACAGCCGTCACTCAGTCCAGTTGTAATCCTGTGTACACTACACAGACTTTACACCAACCATGCACTGTGTTGCCCAAATAATGCGTTGCCTGGCAACAACAAATCCTGTTTATCAGTCAAGACAGTCCGAATACAAGAGGCCTTGTTTACATCTCACGACAGCCGCGGTTTACGAGGTAGGAACAGGTCGAGTTCAAATTACATTTAGTTTTTGATATTTAAATTCAGAGCTATTGTTGTCCCCATCATGGGGATCACGCTGGTAACGCTTCTTTGACACTGCTACACAAAAGATCATGGGCCTGGGCACAATCATTTGATTGATGATACCGAAGGCTCAATTACCCAAAGTGTTGTTCTACAAACAGGGTTAACTACAGACTTGTGGACCAATCGGCTGATTAAAAGATGGATGAATAGAGTATAACAGCCAATCTGGTGATAGCTACGGTGGGGGTGGACAGGAGACTTCCATCTGTACAGATAAAGAGACACCAGACCCCCCCATCACTGTTTAAATATCCACCACTGGTTAGCTGTCGCTCTTTAGTGATGTTAATTGCACAGTGGCTGATGGGTTTTTAAGTACATATATTAATTTTTCTGACCGAATGGTTTCTTAAAGCGATACTCCAGCCAAATATAAAAATTACCCCATGATGTACTCATCCGCAAGCAATTACATGTCCATCATCTTTCAGATAAGCACATTTGGAGTTATTTTAATAAACTTCCTTGCTCTTCCAAGTTTATAATGGTTAAAAACAGGGATCAGGGAACAACTTCTGACTTTAAACCCACAAAAAGTGCATCAATCATTCACAGAGGTAATCCACACCGCTCCAAGGGGTTAATAAAGGTCTTCTGTGGGTTACTGATGTGATTTTGTAAGAAATATCCTTATTTCAAACTTTATAAACTGTAATAACTAGCTTCCGGTTTTAGCGTAGTGAACGTTCGTTGTTTGCCATAGGTACGTTGCGCAGTGACTCTCCTAAAATGCCAAAATGTCCAAGACTCCAAGGTGGTGTCATTACCGGAAGCTAGTTATGTATATACCAGTGGCGGCTGGTGACTTCTTTTTTTTGAAGTGCACGATGCGAAGTTTGTCACAACATGTATGTAGCTTGTCATGTGTGTGGTTCATCATTTCAAAATATGTGTTTTGCGCTTTGAGAGATCGTGTGTGCATCACGTGTCATGCCAAAATAAGTGCCTGCTGCCTTGAATTTGAACTTGAAAGGAGACGCTCGTGTGTGCCAGATACTCGCACAATCTCATGTGTAATCAGAGTTTACTGTTGCGTATTTAGGGAACGTGTGCGTCTCTTTTATCATAAACGGTTTTGACGTGTCTCCAGCAGGCACTTATTTTGACAAAACACGTGATGCACACAGGATCTCTCCACACGCATGACACATATTTTGGAAAAGGGAACCACACACGTGACAATCCGAACACTTATTTTGAATTAGCGCATCCTCGGAAGTGCAGTCACAAGTTGCCACTGGTATATACATAGTAGTTTATAAAGTTTATAGTTTTAAATATGGATATTTTTCTTACAAAATCACATAGATTACCCACAGAAGACTTTAATTAACCCCTTTGTGAAGGATTGATGCACTTTTTTGGGGGTTAAAATCAAAAGTTGTTCCATGATCCCTGTTTTCTACCATTATAAAGCTTGGAAGAGCAAGGACATTTACAAAAATAACTTCAAATGTGTTCATCTGAAAGATGATAGACATGTGTATCTCCGATTGCTTGAGGGTGAGTACATCATGGGGTGATTTTGATATTTAGCTGGAGTATCGCTTTAAGGAAGCAAAAATGGTTCTTCTATGGCCGAGGTGCCCAAACTCAGTCCTGGAGGGCCGATGTCCTGGATAGTTTAGGACTGAGCTTGGGGACCCCTGTTTTACGGCATCGCTGTGAAGAACCTTTCAAGCACCTTAATCTTTAGGAATTCCTGTAACTACTCACTTAAAGGTCATGGTTTCAATCCCAGGTTCACATACTGAGGTGACCCACTTTATGTCACTTTGGCTAAAAAACTGTCTGCAAAATTTTGTAAGGGTTCTTGGATTTTCTAGGGCAGGGGTCTCCAACCTTTTTGTGAGCAAGGGCTACTGTACAACAATGGATAAAACAATCTGGATGGCTACTTTTTTGATATAGTGCACTCAACTTTTTTGGTTTACTTGTTGATTTTATTTTATTTTACTTGTTGATATGTTTCATCATTGTTTAAAATGTTAACATACATGTTGGAGACCACTGTGCTAAGGTACCCTGCTTAAAGCCAATTAAAAATCTATTTACCGGTATTCGTGACAAATTTGCCAGAGTAAAACAGAAGACGGCATCCATCAAAACATCTTCCTGTGGAGCAAAGGCAAAAGAACAACCAACCTAAGTGCAAACTCACAGGTAGGCAGCTGCAGAAGCAAAATGAATCAAATAAAATGACGGTAAAGATGTAAGAGATACCACGGCCCTTCCTGCTGGGTTAAAAAGACATTTGTGTTTCCTGCAGCTGTGTTTACACTCTCATTCCCTTTAACCAGAGTTACCACGAGGAAGAAACTTAATATGCAGTTGTGATGTGATCGCAGTGAATCATATAATCAAACAGACATAAACGCAAGGTGTGGTGCTCTCTTGCTTTTGTCTTATCTTAGGATTTTCCATTCTTTTCTCAGCCTTAGAGAGTAGACACTATCTTATCTATTTCAGAAGACTGAAGGAGTCCAGGCAAATATTTGGCCACCACTGGAGATGTTGCCATGGATGATACCTTAGATTTGTATCACTAAAACATGTTCTGCTTCACTCTTTGCATCAAAAAAAGTTTCCACCTCTGTGTGCACTTCTTCAGACCTTTAAAGGATCACTCCACTTTTATAAAAATTTGAATATTTACTCAACCCTATGTTTTTCTTTGTTCAGTCGAGAAGAAATTAAAGGTGCCGTTCTTTCTGTGTTTTTGAAGCTTTGATTGTGTTTACAGTGCGCAATGTACATGTTCATGTTTCACGTGTAAAAAAACGGGGTATTCTTCACACAATTAACTTATCTGTATAGCGCTGTTTTCACTAAAATGGTCTGATGTCTTCCTTGTTCTATGAAGTCCCTCCTTTAGAAATACGTAACGAGTTCTGATTGTGTAGTTTGTTTAGTGTGTTGTGATTCGATAGCAGCTTAGCTTGCCGTTAGCTTATCTGGGGACTGACGTATTCCTGTGGGCGGAGCTTAGTCAAAAAACTGTTCTAGTGACGTCATTAAATCAGGAAATAGAGGGCTGTAGTCCAAACCGGCCGATCCCTGTAGGCTTTAAAAGCCAAATTCTGTTAAAGAAAATGAATCATCTGGCATTGAACATTGAGCTTTATCATTTTACAGGTATTATTTTTGGTCTAAAAGCAACACACTAACTAAAGTTTAAAAAATAGGATCAGCAAGAACGTGACATTTACGGTTTGAGGAAAACATTCCAGGATTTTCTCCATATAGTGTACTTTAATGCAGTGGTTCTCAAACTGGGGTCCGGGGCCCCCAGGAGGGCCGTGATTTATAAAATACATTCATTTATCATGAATTCTGTGTAATTAAACCTAAAAAAAATAAGTCTATTAACCAACAGCACTACTTTGTATAACTTAATATATTTTCTTTAATTAAAATGTTAAATTTTAAAACAGTTTTTGTCATACATTTTCTTTGGGGGGGAGCAAAGGAATGCATCGTACACAAGGGGGGCCGCACGCGGAAAAAATTTGAGAACCACTGCTTTAATAATCCTCAACAATTTACAGTTTCAATGCAGTTTCAAAGGACTATAAAGGATCCCATACGTGGCAGAAATGTCTTATCTAGCAAACAATCGTTATTTTTCGCATCAAAAAAATCCACAACTCACGTCTTGCTCAATAGCCGTGTGATGCGCCAGCGCGACCTGATTCATGTTTCAAAACTAATTCATGTCTTTGTGTCAGTTTATTGTTTACAATGGTCCATAAGTGTGAGTTTCACATATGTAACGCAAGACCTTTCCACGTGATTGCGTAATGCTTAAGGTTGCGCTGGCGCGTCACATGGCTAGTACAAGACGAAGAGTTGTGGTTTAAATGAACAGTACTGTGCAAAAGTCTTAAGGGGATCGCACACCGGCCGCGCAGCCCAGCATCGCACCGTGTCGCGTCTAGGAACACTCGGAGGTATTGTAAACCGAAAGTGCTCATTAAATAGCGCAAGCTTTGTCAGATAGCATCTACTTCAAAATGCAAAATATACGTTAGCAGCCAATGTTAATCGTTAATGATTTGGGACAAATATGATGTTATTAAATGTTAAACTATGTGAGTGGTGCGACAGGGATTTGAGCAACTTCCTGAGTCACAGCTGGGCAGCGCGGACATGCGCCACCTGGCGGCGCCGGTGTGCGTATACTCATAGAAAACGATGTGTTCGATTTTTTTTAGAACGGCAGTGTGCGATCCCCTTTAGGCTACCACCAGCAGCTTTGCTGTTGTAGCAAAGTTTTAATGTCCATCCATATTTATTTTTCACTTTTTTATTAAGATGCAAACAGAAAATACAGGAAATATGTACACAAAATTAAATACAAAAGAATTTTAGGACTAAACGTCATCTTTAGGCTTCAGTCAGTATTTAGTGTGACCCCTCTTGAGCTTTTTTAAGTAGACTGAAGTCCTAAAGTCATTCAATTAGAATTAGAAATTAGGATTTAATTTCATTTAGGTTTAAGAGATCCTGCAGTTTCCTGCTATTGCTCAATACTTATTTTATACTGTTTTTAACATTACATACAACTTTCCTGTATTTTCTGGTTGTATTCTAATAAAGAAACTGAGAAGTAATTAGATATGATCACAATATATTTGCAAAAACAACAAATCTAATGGTGGCATTGTGGCCTAAGACTTTTGCACAGTACTTTACATATTTAATTTTTTTTTTTTGTTGCAAAAATGACGATCATTAGATAAATCCTTGGTTGGGATTGTTTACAGCCCTTTGAAGCTGCATTGAAACGGTCCACTATATGGAGAAAAATCCTGGAATGTTTTCCTCAAAATATGTAATTTCTTATCGACTGAACAAAGAAAGACATAAACATCTTGGATGGCATGGGGGTGAGTAAAGTATCAGGATTTTTTTATGAAAGTGGAGTAATCCTTTAACGGTTCATCTTAGTATCAAAAACTATTGGTAAAAAATGTCCCCTACATGTCACTGGGGCCGTACCCTTTCAAAAAGTACAGCTTTGCACATAAAGAGTTCTTATTAGTACCTCAAATGCACATATTGGTACCAAATCTGCCCCAGTAACCGCTGAGGTGCATATTTTGACCAAGAGTGTGAGCATTTCTAATCATCAGCTCCCTCCCCCAAAAGCCCCCTATTGACTCAATGCAACCTCAGTTTGAATTCCAGAATTGCCATCAAATCCATTTATTAAAGCACCTTTGTTATTCTCAGTTGGTGTCATCTTACCTCAAATACTGCACCTCTACTGATGGGATATCGCCAGTCAGGGATTCAAATCCAAACTCTGCTCCCTAAATCGACCATTTCCAGCAGGTTAAACTGGTTTCCTATTCATGCTTCATATTTGTTGGTGAGCATCATGTCCTTAGGATCCACTGAACTGTGCATGTGTGCATGCTCTACAGTTTGGGCTACATTGGCTGTGTAATTTAGGAGGAGCTTATGCATTGTTACCTTATGCATGTATGACCGATCATCCAAGCCTTCAGTTAGCTAAGCTCACAAGGCCGGGCCGTGAGTACAGAGTAGATGTGTGACAACGTAATATTACACTGATTAATTATTGATGGGGTTGAAAACGAAATTGTGTGTGTGTGTGTGTGACTCACCTCAGCTCCTCATTTTAAACTAATGAATGTTGTTGCTCTGTAATAAATCCACCATATGGACTGCTGATCTCTGTATAACCGAATGGCTGTATATTTACTAGTATCTCATAAATAGTCTGCTAGTTAAACACCTATTCAGACATCTGTGTACTTGTTAATGTCAGTAAGCACTGAGAGATAAAAGCATTATTATTTCGATGAGCAATAACACACCTCTATTTAAAAAAAGCATGACTTTGAACATAGCGGCGTGCTCCTATATAGCTCAGTGGTACAGCATTGCATTATCAGCGCAAAAGGTCATGGGTTTGAACCCAGGGAACCCACATAGGGGTGCACGGGGTAAAAACTAATGCGGGGTTTACACAGACTGTTTACATTGTTGCACAAGGTTGAGCGTTTTGTTTTTCTGATATTTTTTCACGTTGCCAAAAAAGATGAGCTCCTGCAAATTATTGGAAATGTATAATGTTTTTCCAGAGAGTTATTGATGAACGAGTGTTTTGGTGGCATGTAAGTAAATTTTTTCATCATATGTTTTTTCGGTTTCTAAGTTGGGTCTGTAAGATACCAAATCCAATGCTATGTCATATTAATCTGTGTCTTGTTGACTAAAACATAGCATCGTTTTAAAATCTATCTGCAGCTCTTAGCAACTTTTTTGGTGGGATGGAAAATATTTTGACCCAGCGGGGTTAATTGTAACACTGTGTTACAACTAACTCCTCAGCACTTATGATATGAAAACCGCTAACGTTAGCGTAATTCTTGCCGTTGTTTTAAATAGGCTACACACGAATGATTGCTGGCTGCTAACAAAATAAATGTTTCTGTCTTATCAAAAATCATGTGTCAAATTTATTTCTGTTTATATCTTTAATATTGATTGAATAAGGTCACGTCAAAGATTGAAATCATAATGAAATGAATGGCTAAAATCAGACTTTGATGCTCATTATCTAAGAATTTGAACTATTGTTAGAAAAGGGCTGGATGAATGAATACAGTGTGGATACCGTCTATTATAGACAGATAGGTAAACAATATCCACTTCAAGTATATAGACAAAATAGTATTGAAATATTTGCCTGCAAACTTAATTTTTAGCAAGTGTTACAACTAACCCCCTGCCTGTGGGGTAAGTTGTAACGTTTGCACTTCTGTCACGTTTGGTGTATTTGTCCAAGAATGGTAAGTACTAGAAACAAACTTCAAATGTTCATTTGTAGCAGAGATGTGTGTGTTGCTTGTGTAAAAATATAATTAATCAAACTCAAACAGTTTTTGAATGATTGAGCCAAAACCACAAAGCGTTAGATTGTCCCGCTTTCCCCTACTGATAAAAAGGTACCAAAAAAAAACATATAATGAAAATATTTATTTACATGCCACCAACAGTGTTGGGGAAAGTTACTTTTAAAAGTAATGCATTACAATATTAAGTTACTCCCCAAAAAATAACTAATTGCGTTACTTAGTTACTTTTCATGAAAATAATGCCTATTACTTTTTAGTTACTTTTACGTTACTTTTTCTTGGCTAAGGCTTGATCTCTTTCAGGCCTTGAAGGTTTTTTTATTACTGAAAAGTATTCAGAAATTGCATATTTCATCACAAAAAACATGTGGGAGATCGTCTTTTGGCAGCGTGAAAAAAATACCGGAAAAACTAAACGCTCAACCTTGTGAAACAATGTAAACAATCCGTGTAACAACTAACCCCGCGTTAGTTTTTGCCCCGCACCCCTATATATGTTATGCACTGCAAGAAAATGTAAATGATCCTGTTTTTTCCTCTGTATTTATTTACTCCATTTACTTTCATCTTATCACTGTGACTGTCAGTAAGCAACAATCAATGCATCCTCTCCCATAATGCATTTCAGCTGTCTGTAGATTATCTTTTATCACTTTGCAATTATACAGACTCACATGTTATCTCACATTGCCCTAAGCTGCAGCTTTACACTTATATAAACAGCAAAAAGCCAGGGTATATTTAGTTACTACGGAAATCCAACGAGTAAAAAAGGTAATAAATATATACTTTGTAATGCACTGTAAATCGCTTTGAATAAAGCATCTGCCAAATGTTATTTTACATTTATTTATTTTGCAGACACTTTTATTGAAAGCGATTCATAAAGGAGACACAAATTAGAATTTTGTCCGACAGAAGACATGCACATATGTACACTATGTGAAATTTAATCTGAGAGTTGCTCCTCGCCGTTTCTTGCTACCGTGTGCCATCTGTGACCATCTGTACTGCCGTTACTATGCAAACATAATGGCTGATGGTCTCCGGCTCGATGGGACACTGTGGTCATGGTGACTATGTACAAAAAAGTGTGTATGTAGTAACACGTCATTTCATGGCACCGCCACACTTATCCCCCTGGGTCCAAGTGCACACCGGTGTCCGGTAATTCAGCTTAAAACTAATCCACTTTTAACAAGCATGTTTCTGTGTTAACCTCACATATCATGACATTTGAGCTGTCATTTTAACCTCTTGTGTATCCTCGCAGAAAGCAATTATAGCGTTACAGTCATTAGACGGATCAGAAACTGCACTGCGCATCAAAAGTTGCATGCACTTAAAGATTACGTAACATATTTTCACCGAGCCGTGTGACATGTTCTCCCACGTGCACCCTCTGTTATGTTGCTCGGATACATGTAAAGCATACGGTCTTTTACCAACGTTGTGTTTTGTAGGAGTTTTTGTTTATTAGTTAGAGGCATGGTGTCAGACGCTTGATTGACAGGTTGGGTGTTTGCCCCATGAGGTCAAAGGATGTAACCATGACACTCAACTGACCTGTTTCCCATACAGATCATCTGAGAAATACCTCCAATGCCCTCCAATGTTAGATTATACTTCCCACCAATGCCCTGCCTCAAATCACCCTACAAATACCACATAATTCCCAGAAACCTTTGAGCTGCTATTAAAGAAGACTATTTTCACCTGCAATTTTAGCTCATGGTCAGTCACCCAAGTGGAATAAAACATCTAAATATTTTCTACGTACAATGCAATACAAGGTATACTTTAGCTGTATGTTGGGAATCAAATCAATAACCTTATGCGCTGCTACTAGTGTATCTCAAAATGGTAGAGCACCCATACGGCAAAAAATATATTTTCAAATATAATTTTAAATATATTCCAAAATATAAAAAATATATGTGTATATATATTGAAATATATTTACAAAAAAAAAATTTTCACCAATATATTTTTTTTATATTTTGAAATATATTTTAAGAAATATTTAAATTTTAAAGTATTTATATTCACATTGCAAATGTATAATGTTTTTCCAGATGAACTAATGTTTTGGTGGCATGTAAGTACATTTTTTCATCATATGTTTTTTTCGGTTTCTAAATTGGGTGAATTACACTGAATAATTTTTTTTTTTTCATTTAATTTACTCAACCTTTTTGAGGTAAGCGGATGCAATACATTTATTTAAAGGTATTGCAGAGGATTTTCTTTTTCCGGGTGGATCATCAAGACTATTGGTCCTCCTAACTGTCAATCAGGAGCGTTGTGCAATTGCATTTTTTTTAAAGCGAAGAAGGCGGTTCTTTTCTAAAATTCGAGAAAATCCTCTGCTACACCTTTAAGCTATACATT